>NC_133654.1:90852686-91047993 GCF_009905375.1 Apium graveolens
TCAACTTCAACGGATATTCCACATCCGTTGATAGTCTCTACACAAATAACTGAAATGATTCCAAGTGTAGAAGACATGAATACTGTGCAATCACTTTTAGGATTGAGGGCAGGGAGTGAAATTTGAGTGAGAGGCTGGGTTGCTCCCAGGCAAAAGGAGAGATTGAGAGCACAAAAATGCATGCTATTTCTTCCAGCATGGCAAAAGTCAGTGAGTGGAGTACCACCTTAGAAGGTGAAGGTGAGGGAGTGAGATGTGTGAGCCAGGGGGAGCCCCTGATGCAAGAACATAGAGAAAAAGAGAGAAAAGCAGGTACAGTTGATACAAGGGTGGAACCAGCCATTGCTCATGAGTCAATGATTGTGGATGATGCTGAAAAGGAAAGACAATTTCAGCAACATTACAAAGCTGTAATTGATAACATTTCCTTGGATGCTAACACTTTTACTCATCCTGTGACAGCCTATCAAATGTTGGCTGCTCAGGGCAATGAGAAGGCAGAAAGGACACTACATCTAGTGCACTCAACAGAATCTCTTCAAAGGGATAAAGCTGCTATTAACAGGATGCCTTCTACAGCTGGTGAGCCATCTGAGGAATTTGGAGTAAATTCTGATGATGATGACTCTATTTCTTCTGATGGAAGCATGAACATAGGGGGAGATGAAGACCCTAGTTCCATTCCTAATCTACCTGAATGGGCCCTGACTAAGGAGCATAGAACAGGTGAATTCAATGTCCACTTGGTCAAACAAATCATCACTATTCAACAGGCCATTCAGAACACTTCAAATGCAAATATCAAGGCTATCCTCCAAGCTCACCTGGACTCACTGCATCTCATGAAGTTGCAGAAAGTAAAGCAAAATATGAGTCTAGATGATCTCAGGAAAGATATTGCTGACTTGAAATCCTTCACTTCAGAAAAATTGGATTCAGTCATGCCCTATGGTACTTTGCAGGACTTGGTTTCGAGATTGAAAAAGGAATCAGTTACTGAACAAAGGCTGGCCAAGTTGGAAGACAGAGTTCAAGGAATTGAAGACTCTGTGGCCACCCTTCTTCTCAACCAACAATCTCAAACCAATCTCCTAATGCAGCTGGCAAAAGCACAAGGCTTGACCCCTCTCCTTGATGATAACAAAAAGGGGGAGAGTAAAAGGGAAGGGGAAGGAGAGCCCTCTACAAAAGTTAACATATCTAAAGTGCTAGTTTCTGCCATCACTACTTCTCCAATCATTCAAATCAAGGGCAAGCCTGATGGAATTGATTTGATTCAGCTAGCAGCAGCTGAAATTCAAGTGAAAGAACAAAGGAGGAGAATTGATGAAAGGTTGCAACTGTTGTTTGGTTCTACACAAGACAAATCAACATCTGTGAAATACAGCACAAAAATTGAACCAATCAACATGGAGCTCATGCCAGTAGGGAGTCATAAGGATGGAGAAGCTTCTTCCAAAGAACTACAAGCTATAATTCTCAAGCCCAATGAAAGATCCAATAAGGACTCAACAAAGAATCCTTTAAAAGAAGTGGACTTTCCTCCTCCAAAAGCTGATGAGAACAAGATTTTAGGCAGGAGTATTGCTTATCTCAAAAAGACCATGGATGAGGCTGTAAGGAGAAATAGAGCTATTATCATTAGAGAGGGAAAGAGCATATGTGTGATGCAAGGACATCCCAAATTCTCAATAGCCAAGAAGGAAGAAGACAAGCAATTAAAGGCTGACAAAAGAGCACAAGCAAAGCTTGAACAACAGCTAAAGTCAAGTCTAGTTGAAAAAGAAGAAGGGATTGAAGTCAGGGGTGAAGACAAGACTACAAACCTAGATGAGGTTTTAGGGAGTATATTTGGTGAGAGTGTGGAAGAAAGAGAGGAATGGCAGAAGGGAAACAGAAGAAAAGCCAAGGCACACAGAAGGAGTGAAGATAACCCTGAAGATACCAAATCTATATCTAAACCACTACCTTCCATACCTGAACCTTTTGTTGCTGATCCCTCTATAAATATCCATGGTGAACCAATCATTCCAAAAGAGGAACCTATTGATTGGGACAACATCACATTGCCTACCTTTTTAACCACTCTACCACTACCAAAGAAACAGAAAAGCAAATCTAAATCTACACCTCCCCTAACCTCTAAGAAATTCACTCAAAAACAAAAACCTAACCCTAAGCCACCCATTTCTAAAGATGACTATGTTCACATCTGTGACATAAAAGAAGCTTCAGACATTAATCTCTATCTGGATGAGCTGGAGGAAGTAAGGGGAATAGCTGCCTACAGACAGCTACCAGAGAGATTGGTGTTCAGATATAAGGGAGCTGGGGAAAGAACATGGCCTCTCTACAGGATTCTAAATGAAGGCTACTCTACCTTGATCAGAGTCTTTTCAGCCATCAAAAAGGATTCTGGCTTTACCAGAACAGCCAAGACTGAAATTCTCAACAAGATTGCCAACATAAGGAAGACTTGGAGGGAACCAAATGCTTTGCCCAGAACCTTACTCATACAAGAAAGGGGAACTAAAATTCACAAATCACCTCATTGGTTGATGGAATTTAGAGATGACAAAGGAGTCAGAAGATTTTTCAGACTTGAAGACCAACTCAAGATTGCCAGCAATGAAACTCTCAAGGAAATGCAATCTAAGTTGGATATCAGTGATGAAGATGAAGCTGAATTCTTCAGAAAACTCCAACTCCAAATTGAGGAAAATGACAAAGGGCTAGGAAAGAAAACCAGGGAACAAAGAAGAAAATGATGATTTGCTCAGGCTAGAGGAGCACCCTTGGAAATACTGTAAATCTTCAATTACCTCCTAGTACATACACTTGTGCAGCACTTTTTATATTTCTACTTAGTTTCAATTCAAATATTTGTTAAGTGTTTTGTTATCATCAAGTTAACCCTGAATTTATGCCTACAGTTCTTATAGACATAAATAGGGGGAGATTGTTAGGAATATATGTGCATTAGTTTGATGATATGTTTAACAAAACACTTAAGTAGAAATTTAGTGTCAGTAGCCTCAACGGATAAGACCACTTTGGCTATCCGTTGATGGTGTAGCTTTACTTAGAAATAAGTCTAGTATTGTAGCATATTTCAGTCTCTGTATTTAAAATGTAATTCTTAGAAGTTGAGAGAAACTATGAGTCATGTTGACTACTAGATGATATGCAGATAGGAAGGCCAATTGTAAATATTTCATGCCTTGTAATTTTGTATAAATGAAGTGGTATCAACGGATGACTTAAAAACCTTCAACGGATGAGAAGCTAAGCTTCAACGGATGTCTCTAAAGCTTCAACGGATAACATCCTTCAACGAATGAAGTCATCAACGGATGAAAGCTTCAACGGATGTTCTGCTAATTAGCCGTTGATAAGTGGTAGTTGTACCTACAGACAGAGGCACATGGGTTGACAGAGAAAACTGAGATGTGGTAGCCGAATTTCAGGATCAACAGAAAAAGCAGCCGTTCTTCTTTAGTACAAAGATGCAATAGTCAACAAAGTACTTGAGTGAACAGGAAAAGAAGCAAGTGAAGAACTTATTTTACTATTGTAATTTTATATTGTTTTTCACTTGTACACTTGGTAATATATAAACCAAGAAGAAGCTAGTAATTAGAAAGAGATTTTCCAGAGCTGTTAAGAAATATCTTGAGAGAAAATTCATCTAGTTTGTACTAGGATGCAGCTGTGATCAACATTGTTGAACACAGATTTTCTAATATACCATCTCTGGTGGAACAACAAATCCACCAGAAAAGTTTTTAAAGTTTGTTGTGTTCTTTACATTTTGTGTTTGAATATATATCTGTCTGCATTAGCTCAAAGCAATTCATACACTTGTTCATCTAGAACACACTGCTTTAATAAACTTCTCAAAACTTGAAAAAGTTTTGAGATTTACATTCAACCCCCCCTTCTGTAAATCTCATTGTTAGTCCTCTAGGAATAACAATTAGTCTATTTCAGGACCGGTAATAGATGAAGCAACCTTCACCAAGAGGGGAAATCTATTAAAAAAATAACACAATCACATCCAAAAATTCAGTAACTACAGAATACTACAACACTAAAAAGAAGACACGTCATAGTTAGAATGACACTAATAAATCTAAGCATGCATCATATTAAATCTAAGCATGTATCATATTAAAAACACCCAAATCAAAACCCATTGCAAAACACCCAAATCAAGTCATCAGCTCATTAAAATTACCATATCAAAACACCCAAATTTTCAACTCATTAAAATGAAATTAAAATCCATATCAAGTCATCAGCTTGCACATCATAATAAAACAACAATCAAATAAAATAATCATAGCATCACTTCGATTATCATAATTAAAACCCGTACCAAAAAAATACACAATAAACCCCTATCAGTTAAGACACTTGCATGCATCATATTAGAAGAGACTAAGATGAACTAATTAGAGTATAGAGACCATATTTTAATTGTGCACTAATTAAAAATTATATAATTGCGAGATAAGAGAGAGAGAGAGGGAGAGAGAGAGGGGGGGAAGGGGAAATTACCTTCAAATGAGAGAGACGAGAGTCCGAGAGACGAAAGATACAGAGATACAGAGTCCTAGAGACGAGAGAGCTTAACGTTTGAGAGTTTGGAGACGAGAGAGTTTGTGAGAGAAAGTGTTTGTGAAAAGAGGAAAAGGGGAAAGGGGCTCGACTTTCAAAGTTATTTACACAAAAAGGGAAAATGGGGGGAGCTGGGGTGGGTTTCTAAAATAATGGGGGGAAACAAAAATTATAATGGGGGGAAACGAAATGAATAATGGGAAAATATAAAGGGGTGGATTTTTATTTAAAATGTTTGATAAAAAATATATAATATTTAAATTAATATAAATATCTATAAATATTTTGATATAAATAATTTATTCAATTGAAGGTTGAAAAATAATACTTTAATTCGATTATATTATTACGGTGATACGAATTAATGATTTGAATCGGTTAATCAAAATAAGTGATATATAATATATTTTGAGAAAAAAGTTAAAAATGTTAAACCCGAAAAATGACATATGCGGGATTAAATCGAATAAATGTGTATTATTATTTAAAAAATCTAATGCATATATCAATCAGTTTGAATAATCAAACAATGACTACCATACAAGTGTTTTGAACTTATATGGTACCTCTTGATTAATAACATTTTCAATAAATAAACTTTTATAAAATTATAGAAAAATATTTAACGAACCAATATTACGATATTAAATAATGCTATCGGAACCGTTAATTTCGAATAAATTAATTTTAAAAAAGTTTGTATATAAAAACGTTGTGAAGAAGTAATACGATATTAACAAATTTTAGGGAACCACAATTTTGGAGTAAACAAATTTTAACAAATTTTGAAATAGATGAAACAAAAAAATGATTTAGGAATTAGAATAAACGTGTAGTATTATTTAAAAAATCAAATACATGTATTAATCAGTTTGAATAATCAAACAATGACTACAAAGTGCTTTCAGCTTATATGGTACCTCTTTAAAAGTAACGTTTTTCCTACTCACAAACATCTAAATACATCAAGTAAATAAAAATCTATAATAAAATAACAATCTAAAGATTCTAAAAGAGTTTAGGGAACCATTAGTTTGAAATAAATGAAACTTGACTTAATTTTAAATAGATGAAATAAGAAAATCGGTTGAGTAAACCGTTGTCGAATAATGCTTGAGACAATGATTTTAGCACCTAAACCGTTATCCAATAAGAACTCAGACAATAGTCTTTAAGTCAAAACTCATTGTCTGAACTCTGACAACGGTATTTGACAATTGCCCATTGTAGGAATAACTAACAAACAACATACTGTAGTTCTATTTGTAATAAACCGTTGTACGAATGAATATACCACAATGGTCTGCTATCACTCCTAATAACCTTTAATTTAATGAACTTTTTTCAACAAACAAACTTTTATAAAATTATAGAAGAATATTTAACAAACCAATATTACGATATTAAATAACGCTACCGGAACTGTTAATTTTGAATAAATTAATTTTAAAAAGTTTGTATATAAAAACGTTGTGAAGAAGTAATACGATATTAACAAATTTTAGGGAACCACAATTTTGGAGTAAACGAATTTTAACAAATTTTGAAATAGATGAAACAAAAAAATTATTTAGGAATTAGAATAAAAGTGTAGTATTATTTAAAAAATCAAATACATGTATCAATCAGTTTGAATAATCAAACAATGACTACAAAGTGCTTTCAGCTTATATGGTACCTCTTTATAAGTAATGTTTTTCCTACTCACAAACATCTAAATACATCAAGTAAATAAAAATCTATAATAAAATGACAATTTAAAGATACTAAAAAAGTTTAGGGAACCATTAGTTTGAAATAAATGAAACTTGACTTAATTTTAAATAGATGAAAAAAGAAAATCGGTTGAGTAAACCGTTGTCGAATAATGCTTGAGACAATGGTTTTAGCACCTAAACCGTTATCCAATAATAACTCAGACAATAGTCTTTAAGCCAAAACCCATTGTCTGAACTCCGACAACGGTATTTGACAATCCCCCGTTGTAGGAGTAACTAACAAACAACATACTGTAGTTCTATTTGTAAAAAACCGTTGTACGAATGAATATACCACAATGGTTTGCTATCACTCCTAATAACCTTTAATTTAGTGAACTTTTGTTCAACAAACAAAATTTTATAAAATTATAGAAAAATATCTAACAAACCAATATTATGATTTTAAATAATTCTACCGGAACCGTTAATTTTGAATAAATTAATTTTAAAAAAATTTGTATATAAAAACGTTGTGAAGAAGTAATACAATATTAACAAATTTTAGGGAACCACAATTTTGGAGTAAACGAATTTTAACAAGTTTTAGAATAGATGAAAAAAAATGATTTAGGAATTAGAATAAACATGTAGTATTATTTAAAAAATCAAATACATGTATCAATTAGTTTAAATAATCAAACAATGACTACAAAGTGCTTTCAGCTTAAACGTATAGTATTATTTAAAGTAATGAACATCATAGAAGTAACATGTTCGAAATGGATATTCATCTTCATCGTCTTGTTCGTCATCACCGTGATCACCATCATCAATGAGATATGTAGAAACCCACATTAGAGAGGCTTGTTTTTTGAGAGAATTGGTGAGATGAGTTTGGATGAATCGAGGGTTTGAAACAATAGATCGCCATAACTTACAAACCAATTTACAATCCTGAAGAAGTGATAGTACTGGAACTAATAGAAACCTGGACGAAAGAAAGATGATCCTCGACCAGTTTGGAAGAAGTTGTCCATATTCTTTCAACTCGAGTATTGGAAGTTCTTGCCGGTTAGGCATATTCTCAATGTCATGCACATTGAGAAAAATATATGTGAAGCTCTACTTGGTACATTGCTAAATATACCAAAGAAGACAATAGACAAGGAATCTATTCACCTTGACATGGCTGCAATGGGAATAAGATTGAATCTAAGACCGGAAATGGCCGGGAAGAAGGAGAAATTACCGTTGGCATCTTGGTATTTGATCCATTCTGAAAAAAACCGTGTGTTCATCATTTCTGGGAATGAAATTGCCTGATGGATTTTGTTCTAATATTAGGAGTCTAGTATCAATGGAAACTCTCCGACTCACTAGGATGAAATCTTATGACTTCCATATGATTTTACATCACTTTTTCCTAATTGCAATTCGATCGTCACTACATAAAAAGGTCAGGAACATTGTCATTAAGTTCTGTCTCTTTTTTAAGGCTATTTGTAGTAAAGTCATTGAAGTCGATAAATTGGAGAAAATGCAGTCTCAATTGGTTGTAACTTTATGCCAACTTGAAAAGTTTTTCCTCGCTTCCTTGTTTGACATAATGATTCACCTTTCGATTCATCTTGTGCGAGAGGTTGAGCTATGCAGGCCAATTTTCCTTAGGTGGATGTATCCGTTCGAAAGATACATGAAAACATTTAAAAGATATGTAAGGAACAGGGCTCGCGCAGAGGGTTGTATTGCTGAGGCATATATTGCGGAGGAGGTAGTTGAGTGTTAGGTTAACTTTGAAGAAGCTACTGTCGGAGTTCCAGAAAATGGCAGGCGTACAAAGAATGCAATATGTAGACCACTATCTGGTGCAACAATGATCACCCCGATCATAAAAGATTTGCACATTGCGCATTTGTGTGTCCTACAAAATAGTACAGATGTTGTGCCATATTTTGCGTAAGTTATTTTTAATAAATATTGTACGAAGTTAAATTTTAACCACACATATATCCTAATTCTTTTTCATTGTTCTAATTGTAGCAAACACATGTCATTTTTGATGGACCACTTTCCAGATCATGGAAATGATGAAATGTGGCTAAAGAACAAGCAAAATGAAACTTTCGTAAAATGGTTTAAAGAAAAGGTTTTATGTTTGCTTACTATTTGGTTTATATTCAGCCATTTACCTTTTTCAGTTACACAATTCCATCCTTAGTAAGGCTGCTATTTTACTAGATGCTAATGCATTAAGATCCATGACTGATGCTTTTTTTCACAGATTGCGTTAGATTTACTAGAAGGAAAGGAGGTACCGCAGGAGATAAGATGGATCGCTGACGGACCTAATAGCGATGTGCCTACATTCAGTGGCTACAAGGTATATGGGGTTATATTTAGTACCAAGTATTGTGATGATTCACGTCAAGTTCAGTGTAGTGGAGTGTGTGTTGAGGCTGATACCATGGTTGTGAAGGGTACGGACAAAAATGTTGAGCATACATTACATACATACTATGGAGTTATAAATACTAGATGGGAGTTGGACTATAACACCTTTAGGATCCCTCTTTTTCTTTGCAAGTGGGTAGATATGAACAGAGGGATAAAGGTCGATGAATTAGGATATACATTAGCTAATTTAAACAGGCCTGGTTTTCTGAATGATCCATTTGTGTTAGCAACGCATGTTAAGCAGGTTTGTTATGTCGATGATCCCCTTGAAAAACACTGGTCCGTGGTATTGAAATTTCCCAAGAGAAAACACCACGATGATAGCAAAGATGAAGATGAGGGATCCGTGGAAGTAGAGCTTGAGTCAGAGTTTTTTATGCCAAACTTACCAGATGATGATTTTGAGGATGATGTTAATTACATCCGGGATGTAGATGAACGAATTCAACTAGATTGATGTGATTTTTTATATGTTTGACATTTTC
The DNA here is from genome assembly GCF_009905375.1 of Apium graveolens. Lineage (NCBI taxonomy): Eukaryota > Viridiplantae > Streptophyta > Magnoliopsida > Apiales > Apiaceae > Apium > Apium graveolens. The sequence goes on from NC_133654.1 coordinate 90,861,946, forward strand.
ATGTATAATTTAAAGATTTTTGGCTTGGTGATGTTTGCTCTTAGTGAATTGTTGTGATATGTGCTGTCATTGATGATTGGGAAGTTTGTTTTACAGTACTTGAGTACTTTGGTGATGCAGGGGCATCAATATTTCTGGTAATTGTTTTTCAAAATTTACAGTGGTATAGACAACCGTTTTAAGTCTAAAACAGTTATCTGAAAAACATCGGGACAACACCTAAAGACATTTGTATAAACCGTCGTTTGAAGTAATATATAACAATGGAACACAATAACTGTCGTGCAATCATAGACAACAGTGATAAATGACTATTGTGTGAAATCTATATCCACAACATTTTTTTAAAACCGTTGTGTAAATTTCAACAACGGTTATTCTGCCTGTTGTATGATACAGAGAAAGACAATAGATTTCAAAAACAGTTGTATGATATTTAACAACGGTTTTTTTGCCGTTGTATGAATCTGACAGAGACAATGCTTATTAGAAACTGTTGTCTGAAATCCAATATTTTTTACTTTTCATACAACGGTTCTAAAAACCGTTGTACGATTGCTGGATGAGACAATGGTTATTCGAGGACAAAATAAAAGTATTGTCTATTTCTTTTTCGCAACGGTTTTTTTACGAAGTGTTGTCTGAGTGGTATTGTCTGACACTATTTTTCTTGTAGTGCAAGCACAATAATATTAATGCAGATGTTCATATCCCTGGTCCTGATCGTTAAAAATATTAGCTCAACCAACAATATTTTAAGTGGAGGAAGGTTAAAAAAACAATTCAGCAAGAATCTCCTTATCTGGATTATTTAACCTGAGGTTGAATGTTTTTAGGTTTTTGAAACATCCTGTAAAATTAGGCATATGTAGACCTAACCCTCCACTGATGTTCAAAGTCTGCAGTGAATCATATGGTATAACACGCAAAGCTAAACCCTTATGATTTACAACTAAGTTACTAGAAAAGTCAGGCAGGCGAACATCAAGGTCAACAACTTTACAAATAATTGTTGAACAAATCCAACTATTAACATGAACCAAAACAATGCACCAATGACAATCACATATTTGCAGCCGGAGTTTTTGCAGCTTTTGAAGATTTACTGAGCTGCTAGTACTTGGCAATAACTTGTCTAATGTTTTAATAAAGCCGGATGTAGGAAGATGACAAGTAAGATCGAAAACGGGGATGAAATCCATGAGATTTCTCCATCTAGAAGTGAAAATAGAAGTACCTACTGCATCCTTTGAGGGAAGAAGAGAAATGATGCGACATAGAAAGTCATTTGGCAAAGTTCTTATTATATCAACATGCTCACTCATATCTCCAACTGCGGTTATGCTTGACTAGATCCAGAATCTCTTTTATCACCTTTCTGACTGAAATTCATAGAGGGTTGATTTTAATGAAGTAGAACAATTAACAATTGGAAAAAAGAAGGTCCAAGTCCAATTTTTCTTTGCTCATTAGAAGAAATCCTATATATTATATAATTTAAAGATAAAATCCAGGTTTGAAATCTAGATACTTCAAATAAAATTTGTAATAGCTTCATATGCCTGACTAAAAGCATTTATAATATAAAATAGAGGTGGGAAGCTTGTTCAACTTCAATAGCTTCTTGCTTAATCATGCATACCAAATTAAACTATACCAGTATTTGTTTTTCATGACCAGAATAGAGCATGCGAAACTACATCGTCTCCAAGGTGAACATTATAAACTTTTTGGTTGGTTCGTTGTAGAACTTGGTAATAAAAATGATCATGAGACTTGCAAGTTGAAACTGTAAATTTATATATCTGGAAAGATTATATCATAATTTAAGCTACAAGACTACAGGGGAATGTATTAAATATGTTACAAGCTATAGGTATCAAATTATATTTCAGAAATAGTACTATAACTTTTTATATGGTGTATAAGCAACAGTACTATGACCCTCTAAGTTATGATACTTGTTAAGGCAATTCCATAAAATCAGCACATCACTTAAATCACGGCCTGTTCTTATTTGAATTCAAATATAGCTTTAGTTTAGGGTCTATTTTGATTCTGTAATTACACAGTTTATTTCACATGTAAAGCTCCTGTAATAGTGCCCGTAATTATTCCTGTACTCTGCTATATATTGTACAAACTATACATCAATAAAAAAAATAAGAAAATATAATTTCTACATGGTATCAACCTAGGTCTAGGATCCTCTCTCTCCCTCGCTCCCTCCCCCCATCATCTCTTTACTTTTCTATCATGGCTTCTGCATTTTCTTCGCATGTTTCTTTCCCTTCTCAAAACACAACTCAATTCATCAAACTCACTGAAACAAATTACTTAATTTGGCTGAGACAAATCAAGCCCTACCTTCGTGGTGCCAAATTTTGGGGATATGTGATAAGTGGCATTTTATACCACTTAGAACGTCTTAAAATAGCTTAAATTGGTGTCTTGAAATCAAGTATTTTGTGTATTTGATGTGTTTTTCTAGTGCTTGTGCGTTTCAGGGTAATAGTTGCATTTTGAGGCAGTAATCATCAATAATAAGCCTTGGCATGTGTCTAGCATTGCGAGAGGGAAGAGAGGAGCAGATTACAGCGAAGAAACGGAGCAAAAATCAGACATTTTCCAGTAGGGGTCTGAGCGCCCGCTCAGCTATGCTGCGCGGCCGCGCAGGAAGGCTAGCGGCCGCTCAGCTATGCTGAGTGGCCGCGCAGGGACGGAAAATTATAATATTTATTTTAGACTCCTATTTCTGTTTGGCTTCCAACTTCTGTGTAATCTGAGTTTTATGGGACTTCTATATAAGTAGATTTCAGAGACGTTTCACGTGTGTTGAATCGTTGTATTAATCGAGGAGCAGAGGAGATAAGGAAGAAGACCGTTTTAGCACACCGCAACGAAGAGGAAGCATATTTTCTTGTGATTCTTTATTTTGTTGTAACGTTGGATGCTAGTTTTCTTTGCTTTGAACCTATTTACTCTTGTGACGTACTCTGGTTTAATATAATTAGTTTAGTTATTATTCTCTTGTGTTTATTTATCATGTTTTCATATGAACCCATGATGACGATAAGTGCTATCATGGGCTAATCGTGATCATGGGGTCGTAACGGATTTACTATGGAATTTTTTAGTTAGTTGTTTAATACCTTAGTGTGTGATGATTGTATGATATCTAGTATTGGTTGTGCGTATTCGTCTTATGTGCGTCGCGAACATATAAGATATGGAGTTAATCTCTTGTGAAGCGACGGTGGATCTCGAGATTTAGAACTTGCCATGCTAGTATAAGTTCATGTATGATGTTGCATGATTAGTGGGTAATTTTAACTGTTTTATTCGCCTTGTGTAATCAAAAGGAATAACTTATGCTTAAATCATTATGTTGTCAATTTCTGTAGACATATAGGGACTCAACATAATTGATGTCTATTCAACTTCTATCTTAATTGTGGATGTTTGGTAGAATGATATTAGTACAATGAAAGTTGGCTTTTATCAGTTTTGTGTTATTCGATTAATATCATCACTGTTGCATGCTAAGGGTAATAACAATGACTATTGAAGGAAGTAGTAATGAAGTTGTGATCTCATGAGTGTTTTATTATTGTTAATTCGAAGTGTTAATTAAGTGGTGAATTTTAGTAGTTAATTTTAGTTAATAATTAGTTAACAAATTTAAGTGTTATTGTCTTAACATTGAGAAGTAAACCTACATTGGTGAGTGAGTTTAATTGAACATAATTAGTCTGAGTCTCTGTGGGAACGAACTAGAAAGTATTCTATATTACTTGCGAACGCGTATACTTGCGTGTGTTATTAGCGCATGTTTTCGCCCTAACAAGTTTTTGGCGCCGCTGCCGGGGACTCGACGTATTTGTTTAGTTTATGTACTTACCATCATTGGTCGTTAGGACTCATTGATTAAGATGTGTTACTTATTGTTCCGGTTGTGTTTCAGGTACTTTAGCAAGCGTTTATGCAAACTCGTTCTCGTACTCGCAAGAGGACTTTAGATACAGCTGAGGAGACAGACGAAGTTCTTGATATTCGGGAGAAGATAGATTTTGAAGATTCGGATTCAGGAAGTGAGCAGAAAGAACCAGTAAGCATGGGTGATCGTATTGTTCCGGCCGATCCAGCTCTTATGGACTTTTCTCAGCCAAAAATTGATGACATTCAGTCAAGCATTCTTCATCCGGCTATTCAAGCTAACACCTTTGAAATCAAGCCGGGCACTATTCAGATGGTGCAGAATTCTGTTTCTTTTGGAGGGGCTGCGACTGAAGACCCCAACATGCACATAAGGAATTTTGTCGAGATCTGCAGTACTTTCAAATATAATGGCGTGACTGATGAGGCTATCAAGCTGAGGCTTTTCCCATTCTCACTGAGGGATAAAGCTAAGGACTGGTTACATTTTGAACCAGCTGGGTCCATCACTACTTGGCAAGATCTTGCGCAAAAGTTTCTGGTGAAATTTTACCCAATGGCAAAGACTGCTGCTATGAGGAGTGCTCTTACTCAGTTTGCGCAGCAACCTACAGAATCTATGTGTGAAGCTTGGGAACGCTACAAGGAAATGTTGAGAAAGTGTCCACATCATGGAATTCCCGATTGGATGGTGATCACTGGTTTCTATAATGGTTTAAGGGCCCAATCTCGGCCCATGTTCGATGCAGCAGCTGGAGGCGCCTTGTGGGCCAAAAGCTATACCGAGGCTTATAATCTTATTGAGACTATGGCTACAAGTGAGTATCAAAACCCAACTCAGATGATGATGCCTGGGAAGGTAGCAAGTATTCTGGAAGTCGATGCAGCCACCGCTATTGCAGCGCAGCTCCAAGCGCTGTCTATGAAGGTCGATTCTCTAGCTACATATGGAGTCAATCAAATAGCTATGGTCTATGAGCTTTGTGCAGGTTCTCATGCTACGGATCAGTGTTCTCTTGTCAATGAATCTGTTCAGTATGTGAACAATTATCAGCGACAACAGCAGCCTGTGCCAGCTACTTATCATCCTAACAACAGAAATCATCCAAGTTTCAGCTGGGGTAATAATTAGAATGCTATTCAACCACCATATCAGCAAGGTGTGAGTAAACAGTTCAATCCACCTGGATTCCAGCAACCACAGCAGTATGCTCAAAGGCAATCATATCCTCAACAGGGAAGTGCAGCTGCACCCACTAGTGCAGATTTTGAGAAACTTAATCTGTTGTGCAAGAGTCAGGCGGTTTCTATCAAGACCTTGGAAAATCAAATCGGTTAAATAGCCAATGCAGTGCTCAATCGTCAACCTGGAACACTTCCCAGTGACACGGAAGTACCAGGCAGGAAGGAAACTAAAGACCAAGTCAAGGCTATTACCTTAAGGTCTGGGAAAGTTGCTGATTCTGAAAAGGCAAAAGAAGGAGAAGCTGAAGTTAGAGATGAAGAAACTAAGCAAAAGGAGAAAGCGGCGAAACCAACGAAGACTACTGTTGAACACACTCTACCTGAGGGTAATACAGGGGAGAAACAACTCTATCCTCCACCACATTTCCCTAAGAGATTGCAACAACAAAAGCTGGATAAGCAGTTTGGAAATTTTCTGGAGGTGTTCAAGAAACTTCACATCAATATACCTTTCGCTGAGGCTCTGGAGCAAATGCCTAGGTATGCGAAGTTTATGAAGAGTATTCTTTCAAGGAAGGTGAAACTGGATGACCTTGAGACCGTTGCTCTAACAGAAGAATGCAGCGCTATGCTGCAGCAAAAGTTACCTCCAAAGCTTAAAGATCCAGGTAGCTTCACCATTCCTTGCACCATTGGCAAGTTGTCGTTTGACAAGTGCCTTTGTGATTTGGGAGCAAGCATCAATCTGATGCCGTTGTCGATCTTTAAAAAGTTGGATTTGCCTGATCCAAAACCCACCTACATGTCTCTACAATTGGCTGATCGTTCCATTACTTACCCAAGGGGCATAATGGAGGATGTGCTAGTCAAGGTGGATAAGCTCTTCTTTCCTGCAGACTTTGTTATTCTGGATTTCGAGGAAGATAAGAAGATTCCCATAATCTTGGGAAGACCTTTCTTGGCTACTGGCCGTACCTTGATAGATGTGCAGAAAGGTGAACTTACGATGCGGGTACAGGATCAGGATGTGACCTTCAATGTAAAATTTCCTATAGAAGATGAGGAGTGCTTAAAAGTGGATGTGATTGATTCTGCGGTTACTTCAGAACTCGATCATATACTAATGTCTGATGCATTAGAAAAGGCCTTAGTGGGGGATTTTGATAGTGATGATGAAGATGGCAACGAGCAATTACAGTATCTTAACGCTTCTCCCTGGAGGCGAAAGCTGGACATGCCGTTTGAATCTCTTGGTACTTCTGACCTCAAGAATGCTGAAGGAAAGCTCAAACCATCAATTGAGGAATCACCTACCTTGGAGCTTAATCCATTACCTGAACACTTGAGGTATGTTTTTTTAGGTGATGCATCTACTTTACCTGTTATTATTGCATCTAACCTTTCAGGTAGTGAGGAGGACAAGCTCTTAAGGATTTTGAGAGAATTCAAATCGGCTATTGGATGGACCATAGTAGACATTAAAGGGATCAGCCCTTCATATTGCATGCATAAGATTCTGCTAGAGGAGGGTAGTAAGCCAACTGTTGAGCAATAACGCAGACTTAATCCTATCATGAAGGAGGTGATGAAGAAAGAAATTCTGAAATGGCTGGATGCAGGCATCATTTATCCTATTTCTGATAGTTCTTGGGTGAGCCCCGTGCAATGTGTACCTAAGAAAGGAGGTATCACTGTGGTAGCAAATGAGAATAATGAGCTCATTCCCACTCGAACAGTTACAGGATGGAGAGTATGCATGGACTACCGAAAGTTGAACAAGGCCACGAGGAAGGATCACTTCCCTCTTCCATTTATTGATCAGATGCTTGACATGTTGGCTGGTCAGGAGTATTATTGTCTTCTAGATGGTTACTCAGGGTATAATCAGATTTGTATTGCACCAGAGGATCAAGAAAAGACTACCTTCACTTGTCCATTTGGCATATTTGCTTTTCGCAGAGTTTCGTTTGGGTTATGTGGCGCACCCGCCACTTTTCAGAGATGTATGATGGCTATATTCTCTGACATGATTGGGAATAATGTCGAGGTGTTCATGGACGACTTCTCCGTCTTTGGACATTCGTATGATGAATGTTTGAATAATCTTCGTGCCGTGCTCAAAAGGTGTGTGGAAACTAATTTGGTGCTCAATTGGGAAAAATGGCATTTTATGGTGCGTGAAGGCATTATTCTTGGGCATAAGGTCTCTAGCAAGGGTCTTGAGGTGGATAAAGCCAAGGTGGGAGTCATTGAAAATTTCCCACCACCTATTTCTGTGAAAGGAATCCGTAGTTTTCTTGGTCATGCGGGTTTTTATCAGCATTTCATCAAGGACTTTTCGAAGATATCTAAGCCGCTGTGCAACTTGCTTGAGAAAGATGTGCTTTTCAAATTTGATGATGAATGTTTGACGGCATTCGAGACTCTTAAGAAGAGTTTAATCACTGCGCCAGTTATTACAACACCGGATTGGACTGAGCCTTTTAAGATGATGTGTGATGCGAGTGATTATGTGGTAGGCGCAGTTCTTGGGCAGCGCAAGAATAATCTCTTTCATGTGGTCTACTATGCTAGCAAGACCTTAAATGGGTCCTAAATGAACTACACCACTACTGAGAAGGAGCTCTTAGCTATAGTCTTTGGTTTCGAGAAATTTCGATCTTATCTGCTTGGGACAAAAGTGACAGTATTCACTGATCATGCGGCCATTCGCTATTTGGTTTCCAAGAAGGATTCGAATCCGAGACTCATTCGTTGGGTGCTTTTACTACAGGAATTTGAGCTAGAGATCAAGGATCGGAAAGGTACCGAGAATCAAGTAGCTGACCATCTCTCTAGATTGGAGAATCCCGAGTCTACTTCACAGGATAAGACATTGATCAACGAATCTTTTCCGGATGAGCAGTTGTTCGCAGTTCAGGAGGAAGAGCCATGGTTTGCAGATATTATAAACTATCTTGTCAGCAATATTTTGCCTCCTAATTTGACCTCAGCTCAAAAGAAGAAGTTTCTGCATGAGGTGAAGTGGTATATGTGGGATGAACCATACTTGTTTAGACAGGGAGCTTACCAGATCATCAGGAGATGTATCCCGTTCTGTGAGACGGAGGGGATATTACGAGACTGCCACTCCACAGTTTATGGTGGACACTATGGTGGTGAGAAGACGGCAGCTCGTATTCTGCAAGCAGGTTTTTTCTGGCCTACTTTGTTTAAGGATGCTCATCAGTTTGTTTTAAGGTGTGATCGTTGCCAAAGAGTGGGAAATTTGACGAGAAAGGATGAGATGCCGTTAAATGTGATGCTTGAAGTCGAGGTCTTTGATGTTTGGGGAATCGATTTCATGGGGCCTTTTGTCTCATCCTGCAATAATCAGTACATCTTGCTGGCAGTCGATTATGTCTTAAAATGGGTAGAAGTTAAAGCTCTACCGACAAATGATGCAAAGGCAGTGTTGAATTTTCTTCATAAGCAGATTTTCACAAGGTATGGAACGCCTCGGGTAATCATAAGTGATGAAGGGTCGCATTTTTGCAACCGTAAGTTCACTTCTATGATGCAGCGTTATAATGTGAATCATCGAGTTACTACTGCCTATCATCCGCAAACAAATGGTCAAGCGGAAGTGTCTAACAGAGAGATCAAGCGCATTCTAGAGAAGGTCGTTTGTCCGTCAAGGAAGGATTGGTCTTTAAAGCTCGATGAAGCTGTTTGGGCTTACAGAATAGTATACAAAACTCCACTTGGTATGTCCCCGTTTCAACTTGTGTATGGTAAGGGATGTCATTTACCTGCGGAGCTTGAGCATAAGGCCTATTGGGTGTTGAAAAAGTTGAACCTGGATCTAGATGCAGCTGGAAAGAAGCGAATGCTTCAGCTTAATAAACTTGATGAATTTCGACTCCAAGCATACGAGAACAACAAAATATACAAGGAAAAGGTGAAGAGGTGGCACGATAGGAAGCTACATCCTAAGTTATTCGTGCTGGGGTAACAAGTTCTCTTATTCAACTCTCGTCTCCGACTTTTTCTTGGGAAGTTGAAATCAAGGTGGTCTGGACCTTTTATTGTCAAAACTGTGTTTCCACACGGAGCGGTGGAGATTTTTGAGAATGATGCGGACCAAGCATTCAAGGTTAATGGTCAATGTTTGAAGCACATAATAGCAGCAGCACTGTGCCTACGGCTGATTCTTCGAGGGGTACTGCTGCGAGGCCTCGGTTGAATGTTAGGGCTGCGGAGGAGGAGTACCAGGCTTTTGGGGAAGCCGATTCTGAAGGAGAGGGGATTTTTACCATCGGGGAGGGATGGTGAGTTGTTACCTATGATTGCTGAGAAGGGGTGAATAGCTTTTTGTGAGTCGCCTGAAGCAGTGCCGATGAGCGTGGTTCGCGAGTTCTATACGAACGCGAAGGCCGAGAAGAATGGGTTTTCTGTGGTCCGGGGGATGACGGTGGATTATCACCCAGCGGCGATTCGCCGTGTGATTGGGCAGCGAGAGAGGAAGCCCACGGAGGAGAACTGGAACGAGAAGACTGCTGAGGATTTTGACTTGGATTTGATTTGTGCTACTCTCTGTAGGCCGGGCACAGTTTGGACTTTCAAGACTGGAAATAATGAGTATCATCACTTTCCGGCGATTGCGATGAACAGGTATGCCCGTGCATGGAATGCGTTTATTTATGCTAATATTCTGCCTTCTTCGCATGCACATGAGGTCACAGTTGAGAGAGCACAGTTGTTGTGGGGAATTTTGAATGAGGAGTACTATGTGGACCTTGGTGAGTTCATCTACCAAGGAATTCTGAAGTTTTTGAAGGGAGCTAAGTACATGAACATCCCTTATGCATCCACGGTTACTAAGCTTTGCTGAGCGGTGGGAGTTCAGTGGCCGTCTCATGAGCAGTTGCAGTTGTCGGCCGCTCCTATTGATTCCGGGACTCTGAATGCAATGCAGGAGTGGACCGGTGGTGAGCCCGAGGAGCATGGGCTGGGTTATCATCTTCCAGGAGGGCGTCCAGCACGAGGTGCTACTATGGCAAGGCCTAGGCGTGATGAGGCTGGTTCTTCGAGAGCTCATGAGGGTGCTGGGATGGCTGATGCCCAATATAGGAGGCTGTCACGGAGGATGGATGCTAGTATGAGACGCAGAGCAGGTTTGCTCAGGAGCTCACCCTTGCGCTAGGGACTACTTTTTGAGGCCTTGGAGCTGACATCCAGTGGCCAGTTTTTGGTGAGGACTCTGTATATCCGCCTCCTGATACACCACCCACTGAGGGTGATGATGATGATGATGACTCCGAGTAGGTATACCCTGTGTTTCTTTCTACTACCGTCACTGGGGACAGTGAAGATTTTAAGTTTGGGGGTGGTAGTTAAGGAATATTTTGTGTGTGTGTCATATAGCTGCATATTCATGATAGTTAGTTCATATAGTTGCATAATTTTTGCCATATAGTTTTTTTTTGTTTTAGCTTTATTTGTTTATCATATCATGTAGCTCATGCATATACCATGATCCCTTTTGTGATGATTTACCGACTGATTTGTGATGTTAAAGCGAGTGTAGTGATAGCATTAAAGTGATGTTGAGTCATGTAGGTTGATATGCATGCTAGAAACACTTGTATTTTCAATAAGTCTTAGAGAATGCTTATGGACTAGATTGTTGTTATGATCTGATTGTTTTCGAGGTTAATCTATTTATTATGCTTAGAATTTTATAATAGGTTCTTAGTGATAAAGGCATGAAAAAGAAAAAAATGGAGTAAAAAAAATGGAATTTGTTGCTAATTGTGGCTAGGCGTCAATTGGCTAGTAGCCGACTCGTATGTTTATGCGAGTAGTTTAGGGTTGAGCAAGATGGAGCGAAACATACTTGCTCAGAAATTTTGAAAAAAAAAGAAAAAAAAATAGAAAAAAAGGGAAACAGAAAAAAAGAGAGTATGTGTTTATGCATAATTGATCACGAGTGGGCTCTTTGGTATTCGAGTTATTAAGTTCTTAGGGGACTTTGTGCCTAGTGACCTAAGGCTTTTAGAGTCTGGGATCCGCTAACCTAACGCTAGCTACATGGATACCATTTTATAAGTCTTTTGTGGACCTCACTCATTGCACGGTCAAATAAGCATTACTGTTAGGAATAAAAAGCATGATTCCGTGATAAGCTCCAGAATTCTTATAGTGTTATAAGTCACTTTGTGCCTAGAATTTTTATTCTTTGTATAATCATGTGATTGCCTTGACGACAGTTGAGTCATAATAATTGATTTAGTTCCGGAGCATATCTGTTAAGCATCTGCACACACCACGTTTTTGGCTGTATGTTAGTTGGCATGATTTGATTGATCTTTAGTCGCCTAATTGCATTTGTTGAGATGTTGTAAGTTGGTTGGTTTGTTCGAAGTAAGGGGGATCGCTGTATTTCATATAGATTGCATTTATGCATGTTTTTATTTGTTTTTGACTCTGTGACGCTTGAGGATAAGCATCGATTTAAGTATGGGGGTGTGATAAGTGGCATTTTATACCACTTAGAACGTCTTAAAATAGCTTAAATTGGTGTCTTGAAATCAAGTATTTTGTGTATTTGATGCGTTTTTCTAGTGTTTGCGCGTTTCAGGGTAATAGTTGCATTTCGGGGGAGTAATCATCAATAATAAGCCTTGGCATGTGTGTAATATCCGGGATATATCGTGTAATTATTTTGCTATTAAATAATTATTATGTGTGTTCGGTATCTATTCTGTGAGTTAATTGTTAAATGCTATATGTACTTGGATATTCAAAAATAATATTAATTGAGTAATTTAATTTTTATATGTCGAAAATAAAACATAGATAATTGTCATATTTTCCTAATTATTTTTATGTTGATTTATGGATTTATAAGGATCATATGAAATTTATAAAATCTTTTTCCGAGTATTTAAAATCTATTTTATAAAAACGGGAACCAACTGACGTCAACCGTTATTACGTTTTTGGAACCCGAAATTCTTCCGAGAACTCCTTCCTAACCTAATAGTAATATTCCGAGCATATTCCATGTTTCGACTTTTTCGATCCGGCGTACGGTTTATTCTGCGCGGGTCCCGGCGCAATATTTTCGATACAATATTCGTTTCGGTAAATCAATAAAACCCGTATTTTCGATAAACGGGAGCTTTTTATTAAACTATCCCAATTATCACTTCGTAGTACGTGTAACCAGGCGCTGAGACCAAGACCGCAGTACAAATTGTACTGATTTGGATAATTATCCCGAAAACCGATACCGTTTGGATCAGTTTTTCTAAATAAACGTACCGTTTTATATCCGGAATGATCCAACGGGATACTAATTTTCCGTAATTATAAATAGCCTTTTTCCGTATTTTATTTCGTATCAAAATCATTTGCAGATAGTTAAATTTATAATTTTCAGAGAAAAACCCTAATTACATAAACTGTTCTAAGAATCAAACAGCAAAACGAAGGCGTTACCAATCTCTGTTTTCAAAGCTTGAGTAACCAAAACGAAGGATTTGAAGTGTTCTATCAGATTCTGAGCTTTGTTTCACTGCAGAATCAAAGGTTTATTTTCTGAAAATTTATTTATTTTCGAATTTATTTTATTAAAAATATGAATTTTTGTTCGGATGATTGTTTGTATGATTTGATGATTGCATGTTATAGAGCTTGTTTTCCTGATGATTTTCATATGTCATACGTCTGATTTGGAGTTCAATAACATGCTCAAAAGTGGGTTTAATTTTCGAATTTCAAAATTAGGGTTTATAACCCGTATGAATGTTTTCAATTGAAATTTAGGGGTTTTTAATTCAGGGGTTATTAGCTGTTGATATATAGTGGGTTGTGTTCCTTATAAAATTTGCAATCGATTGATATATAGCTCGTTAACAGAGGATGCTTGAATCGAAGGGAGTTGTGTTTTAAAGATTTACGATGTTCGCCGGAAACCGGCGATGTTCTTGGCCAATTTCCGGGTAGAACAGGGATGATTAGAATGTTTTGAATGCATGAACAAGTTCCTGGTGTTGTGTATTGTTGATCTGGAGGTGTTGGTGGGGTGAGGACGCCAGGATGGTCTTCTCCGGCCACCCCCGATTTTCCGGCGAATGAAACTACAAAATTGCAGTTTAGTCCCTGTATTTTTGAAGATGGTGAAGTTTAGTCCCTGTAGTTTGCAAAGTTTTCAAAAATAGGATTCCTGTTTATAAAATGTTTAAAAATCATATTTCCTATTTATTTTTATTATAAAAATTCATTTTTAATTTCTGAAAATTTTGAAAATTATTATTTTAATTCCGAAAATTATTTTTAATTCAAAAATAAATCTGAATTAATTAGTTAATTAATTTTAGTTAATTTTTAATCAATTAATTGGTCAACTAATTTGGAAATTAATTGATTAATTGATTTAATTAATTATTAATAGATTTTAATTAATTAATTAATTAGATATAATTACTTAAAAATGATTTAAAAATTCTAAAAAATAGTTTTGAGCTTTAAAATATTATTCTAAATTATTTCCAAGGCTCGATAATTAGTATAAAATTGTTTCGAAGCCAGAATTGGCCAACCGAACCCTGTTTATTATTCTGAAATTGATCCAACGACCCGTTTTAATTCCGAAAAATGTTTTAAAAATCATTTTAAATATCAGAGAGCCTATTTATGACCCGAGACTTCTTTATAAATAATATATCATTGATTACGTGATGTATTATGTGCTATGTGTGACTTGTTGATTGAATATCAGTCTATATATTCGGTGTTTACTTGATTATTGCATAACTTTCGATCTGTTAATCGGATTTGGGTAAAACGAAGGGTAGACAGAAGTATATGTTGAATAGAACTCTATGAGTCGATTATTGATAGATGTTTATGATATGTGAGCAGAAGAAGCAAGGCGTAGGAAAGGGAAACAGGTAGTTGAGGAGTAAGACGATAGTGATTGGAAGTGAGTGCAGAATAGTAAGCTAGAACCAGGCAAGTGTTCTGAACTTTCTCGAGATATTGTAGTACTTGATAATCCTGTGATATTGCAAGTGCTTAGAAGCACATAAACCTAAACCCTGATTCCAGTTATTGATCTTGAGCCATGAACCTTATTCTTTCTAGACCATTGATTGTTGTATACCCACACATGAACCTCAAGTATACGATACTACTCCACAAATACATGCAAACAGAATCCCAAACACCGAACTGAATTACTTATATACTCAAACATTATATCCTATGCTTTGAAAGCCAAATCTTTGAAACCCTGAAATGTTGATTCCTTTGTTATCCAATTCTTTCAATACCAGCATCCAAGCTTTTAAATTATCTTATTGATCCTTACAAGGATTGAAACCCTTTCATTGTTAAACACTCATTATTGTTAATGATTCTGGTTATTGTTTATTATTGCTTATTCTGTTATTATGTTAGAATTGGATTTTTTTTATAAAATTATGGACCAGATTCGTGGTCAGACCATATAATGGTCAAGTTAGGCCAATGTGTGCCTTGGATCCAGTAGTTAGAGCAATGTTGTGTGCCTTGCTCGGGGTTAGTGCATGACTGATCAGCAGCCTAACCTTGGTTTTTAAATTAAAAGTATGATATCCAATTCTAAATCATAATCCATTGTTCACCTGATATCCTAATCATGTTATCTTGATGATCATTATTCTCAGTTTTGTCATTATGACTTGCTGAGCTAGTTAGCTCATTTGTGCGATGTTGTTTATATTCTTTCCAGTTAAAAAGGAACCAGTTGGTAACGAGGATCCCCAGTCCAGCGCGAGAGCTAGGGGTTCAGGTTGAAAAAACTGAGCTAGTAGGCTTCTTTTGGAATAATTTAAGTTTGTAAAAGTTGTAATAAAGTTTAATACCCAGTTTGAGTTTGAATGATTGGGATTTGAACGGTTTGTAATATAAGTAGATGTGTTGCTTGTGTGCATACTTTAACCTGTTGCGATCCATGGTAGTTGGTAAATAGGGTAACTACATATTATTGTTATCTTTATTATTGCTATAAGCAGGTTATAAATAAGGCATTTGTGTGTGTGTGGACCCCAAACTTCTGACCCGGGTTTGGAGGGTGCCACAGGTTTGGTATCAGAGCTACAGGTTATAAGTCACTGACACAAGCCTAGGTTGACGGGAATGGGTAGAGGGTTAGGATTAGAAGTAAGGAATAGAATGATAGAACGTTGAGAGGTTGAGTGTTACGGTATAACCAGTAGTAGTATAATTCGCGTCGTGGTTCGAGATTCTTTTATTGCGATATAATTTCAGATAGCAGCGATGGCCGACTCTTTTATTCCTGTATCAGCTGATCACTCAGAGCCTTCAGTTGGAGTACCAGCATCGGATCTCCGTCCTGTTATTCCACCAGTATTGGCTATTCTACCTCCACCGGTGTTGCAGCCCGTACCACTGCAGGCTATTCCACCTCCAGACATGAGGCCACCTGTTAGAGGACCCCCACCAGCTGATTCAGATTCCACTGGGTATTCAGTTGCGAGTGCCCCCTTCTAGACTACATTGCCCCCAGTTCCTTATTACCGGTATGAGGCCCTTCTATTGGAGCGTGATTCCTTGTTGGCTCAGATCAGAGAGTTACAGCATATCATCAGGACTACAGATGTGTATCGTGGTGTGAGGGAGCTTCGAGAGGAGATTCATGTAACACGGAGGGTCCTTGAGGCTAGGCTACATGGAGCTACACTACCTGGCAGAGGCCCTGATGCACTGATGGGCTGGGCTACTGAGGTGATGGAGGACTTTGAGAGGCTGGCAGGACCAGAGTTTCCTTGGAGTTGAGACAGAAACTCAGAGATAGAGATGCAGAGCAGTGTTGTTATGATTACATAGTATGTACAGTAGTGTGTAGTGTGTATCAGTAGACTTTTGAGTTGTATTTATAGACTTGCGATGCTGACTAGTGAGTAGGTTGTTGTACACTTTTGCTTTTACTTCCGAAGCGTTTTTACGCTTGTACTACCTAAAACTTTTGATCTATATATATCAATACCTTTTTCCTTTCCAGTACTGTTGTTTACTTTATCACACTTGTTTTACTTTACCTTATTTATTGCACCAGTTATACCCTGTGATACCATGTACCCTGTTTTCCATAACTGTTTATATTCTGTAAAGAAGCATGCAATTTACTTAGTTACAACTGTTTTCAAAAAGAGATATTTCTGTTTTACAAAACTTTTCCTTTATGCAAAGATTTGATTCAAAAGCTAAATAAATTGTTTGATTCTTTACAGAAAATGCCTCTCAGAAGAAATACCCGCACCCACACCCAGAATGAAGAAACCAACAACAACAACAATAATAACCAAGATGAGACAAACCAGAATGTGAACCCAGGACCCATAGACCCAACAATAGCCCAGATTCTCCAAATCTTGGCCCAACAAACAATTCACCTGGCACAACAACAACAAAGACAGACCAATTCCCAGGTAACTTTTAAAACTTTTCAGGCAGTAAACCCACCAGAATTCAAGGGTTCTTTAGAGCCAATTGAAGCAAATGTTTGGTTAAAGGAAATAGAGAAGGCATTTGCCTTAGTGAAAGTAAAGGAGGAACAGAAGGTTGAGTTTGCAAGTTACTATCTGAAGAATGAAGCCACCTATTGGTGGGAGATGGTGAAGACATTGGAAGGTACAGATGTTATTACTTGGGAAAGGTTTAAGGAATTGTTTTTAGAAAAGTATTTTCCTAAGTTTGTTCAGGATCAAATAGAGCTGAAGTTTTTAGAATTAAAGCAAGGGAACATGTCGGTAACAGATTATGAGGGTAAGTTTGAGGAATTGTCAAGGTATGTACCGTCGTATGTGGATACTGACAGGAAGAAGGCTAAAAGATTCCAGCAAGGTTTGAAACCCTGGATCAGAGGGAAGGTAGCCATTTTTGAATTGAACACCTATGCAGGAGTAGTATAAAAGGCTATGATCGCAGAGACAGAGAGTGAGATGTTCCAGAAGGAGAAAGAAAGCAAGAAAAGGAAAGTTGAGGGAAGTGAGGGTCAGTCACAACCATGGAAGTTTCCAAATTTTAAGAAGGGCAAGTTTCAGCCAGGGAGAAATTTTAATTTCAGGAAACAGAATGCAGGAGACGGAGGCCAGAGCAACCGTCCAGTTAATACAAATCAGCCAAGAAGTTTGTAATAAGTTGAATGTGGTATGTTTTAAATGCAACCAGAAAGGGCACTATTCGAGGGAGTGCCGAAATCAGCCAGCAAGAGAACCCGCAAGTAAGGATCAGACTATCCGGAATCCCGCAGTAAAGGTTCCAACCATTGGATTTACGTGCTTTAAATGTGGAAAGCCAGGACATATGGCCATGGATTGCAAGACATCATCCCTAGTCAGTAATGCATTAAGGATTATGGGATCTACCCCAGCAGCAAATGAGGCTCCAAGGGCTAGAGTTTTTGACATGTCGGTGAAGGATGCGCTCCAAGATACGGATGTCGTGGCAGGTATGCTTAATGTGAATTCTTTATGTGCCAAAGTGTTAATAGATTCGGGAGCAACTCGATCGTTTGTTTCACAAGATTTTGTTAGTAAGTTAAATTGTCCAGTTGAGTGTTTAAATGAAATAATGACTGTGGAATTAGCAAATCAAGAACGGGTATCTGTTAATCAAGTCTGTGGGAATTGTGAGATTCAGATTTCTGGTAGTAAGTTTTGTGTAGATTTGATACCATTTAAGTTAGGAGAATTTGACGTTATATTAGGGATGGATTGGTTATCTAGGCACGATGCCCGGATAGATTATCGAAATAAGAAGGTAATGGTGAAAACGCCAGACGAAAGGATAGTAACGTTCAATGGCCAAAAACAAATAAAGAAGTTCTTAAGGATGATTCAAGCCAAGAAGTTACTACGACAAGGATGTGAGCATTTCATGGCATATGTGATTGACAGAAGTCAAGAACCAACAAAACTTGAAGATATTCCAGTTGTGAATGAATTTCCAGACGTATTTCCCGACGAGTTACCAGGACTTCCTCCAGATAGAGAAATTGAATTTGCGATCGACTTAGCACCTGGAACAGAACCAGTATCCAAGGCCCCGTATAGAATGGCGCTCGTCGAGATGAAAGAGCTAGTGAAGCAATTGCAGGAGTTATTAGAGAAAGGAGTAATCAGACCCAGTGTATCCTCGTGGGGAGCCCCGGTATTATTTGTCAAGAAGAAAGATGGAAGCATGAAACTGTGTATTGACTATAGGGAGCTCAACAAGCTGACAATTAAGAACAAGTATCCGTTACCTAGAATTGACGATCTGTTCGACCAGTTGAAGGGAGCCAAGTATTTCTCCAAAATTGATTTAAGATCAGGATATCATCAACTAAAGATCAAGCCAGAAGATATACCAAAGACAGCTTTCAGAACAAGGTATGGACATTACGAGTTTTTAGTGATGTCTTTTGGGTTGACCAATGCCCCGACAACGTTTATGGACCTGATGAACATAATTTTCAAGGAGTATTTGGATAAGTTTGTTATTGTGTTTATAGACGATATTTTAATCTATTCAAAGACGGAAGAGGATCATGCGGAACATGTGAGAACGGCTTTGGAGATTTTAAGGAAAAAGAAGTTATATGCTAAATTCTCGAAGTGTGAGTTTTTGCTACAGGAAGTTCAGTTCTTAGGGCACATAATTAGTAATGAAGGGATCAAAGTGGACCCGGCAAAGATTGAGGCAATTACGAATTGGGAGAGACCGAAAACACCCACCGAGGTAAGAAGTTTCTTAGGATTGGCGGGATATTATCGTCGATTTATTCAAAATTTCTCGAGGATTGCCACACCATTAACAAAGCTTACACGAAAGAATGAGAGGTTTATATGGAACGACAAATGTGAGGAAAGTTTTTAGGAGTTGAAGCGAAGATTAATCACGGCACCTGTTTTGTCACTTCCAGATGATCAAGGGAATTTCGTAATTTATAGTGATGCTTCTCACGAAGGACTAGGATGTCTTTTAATGCAGCACGAAAAGGTGATTGCGTATGCATCAAGGCAATTGAAACCACATGAACAGAAGTATCCTACTCATGATTTGGAGTTAGCAGCCATAGTTTTCGCTTTGAAGATTTGGAGACATTATTTGTATAGAGAAAAGTGCGAGATTTTCACGGATCACAAAAGCTTAAAGTACATATTCACACAGAAGGAACTTAATATGAGGCAAAGGAGATGGTTAGAGTTGATCAAGGATTATGATTGCTCGATTAATTATCATCTCGGTAAAGCGAATGTTGTAGCAGACACGTTAAGTCGGAAGGAAAGGTTAAATGTGTTGTCCGTACCTGCAGAGATATATAAGGAATTTCAGAAATTGGAATTGGAGATTAGAGTTTGCAAGCCTGAGGAAGTAAAAGTGTACAGTATGATTTTCCAACCGGAATTATTAGAGAAAATAAAGAAATGTCAGGAAGATGTAATGGATCAAGATATAAATCGTTTGGTAGGGGAAGAGTTATGCACGCAGAAAGATGACCAAGGTATTCTGAGGTTTTCATCTAGAATTTGGATTCCACCGGTGACAAAGTTAAAGAATGAAATTCTACAGGAGGCACATAATTCAAGGTATTCCATCCATCCAGGAAGTACCAAGATGTATAGAGATTTAAAGAAGAATTATTGGTGGCCAGACATGAAGAGGGAAATTGCGGAATGGGTTAGCAAATGTTATACCTGTCAGAGGGTTAAAGCAGAGCATGAGAGATCAAGCGGATTGCTACAGCCATTAGAGATTCCAGAATGGAAGTGGGAACACATTGCCATGGATTTTATAGTTGGATTACCAAGGACAAGGGCTAATCATGATGCCATTTGGGTTATAATGGATAGACTTACCAAGTCAGCTCATTTTCTGCCTATAAATGAAAGATTTTCGCTCGACAAGTTAGTCCATATGTACTTAAAGGAAATTGTAGTTCGTCATGGAGTTCCAGTGTCTATTGTATCTGATCGAGATCCAAGATTTAATTCAAGATTTTGGAAGAGTTTTCAAGAATGTTTAGGAACAAAATTGAATATGAGTATGGCCTATCACCCGCAGACGGACGACCAAAGTGAAAGAACGATCCAGACAATCGAGGACATGTTACGTGTTTGTGCTATTGATTTCAAAGGAAGTTGGGACGAGCATTTACCCCTGGTAGAGTTTGCTTATAACAACAGCTATCACGCCAGTATTGGGATGCCACCCCATGAAGCCCTTTATGGACGCAAATGTAGATCTCCAGTATATTGGGATGAAGTAGGAGAACACAAAATACTCGGACCTGAATTGGTGCAGCAGACAAAGGAAGTTGTTAAAATTATCCAGAAGAGATTAATAGCCACACAAGATCGTCAGAGGAAGTATGTAGATTAGTCAAGGAAAAACATGGAATTTGAAGAAGGAAGCTTGGTATTACTGAAAGTATCACCGTGGAAAGGACTAACGAGGTTTGGAAAAAAAGGAAAGTTGAGTCCAAGATATGTCGGAGCTTTTGAGATCCTAAAGCGCGTTGGCAAAGTAGCTTACGAGTTGGCGTTACCACCGCACATGGAGCACATTCACAATGTTTTTCACGTATCGATGCTCAAGAAATATAATCCAGACTCCAGGCATGTAATAGAATATGAGCCAATAGAGCTTCAGGCAGATTTGTCATATATAGAGAGTCCGATAGAGATTCTAGAGGAGAGGGAGAAAGTATTGAGAAATAAAGTGGTAAAGTTAGTAAGAGTATTGTGGAGAAACCCAAAGGTTGAAGAGTCAACCTGGGAGTTAGAAAGTGATATGAGAGAAAAGACCCTCATTTGTTTTCTTAGGAAATTATGAGGACAGAATCCTTTTAAGGGGGGGAGGATGTAATATCCGGGATATATCGTGTAATTGTTTTACTATTGAATAATTATTATGTGAGTTCAGAATCTATTCTGTGAGTTAATTATTAAATGTTATCTGTACTTGGATATTCAAAAATAATATTAATTGAGTATTTTAATTTTTATATGACCAAAATAAAACATAGATAATTGTCATATCTTCCTATTTATTTTTATGTTGATTTATGGATTTATAAGGATCATATAAAATTTATAAAATCTTTTTCCGAGTATTTAAAATCTATTTTATAAAAACGGGAACCAACCGACGTCAACCGTGGTTACGTTTTTGGAACTCGAAACTCTTCCGAGAAATCCTTCCTAACCTAATTGTAATATTCCGAGCATATTCTATGTTTCGACTTTTTTGATCCGGCGTACGGTTTGTTCTGCGCGGGTCCCGGCGTAACATTTTCGATACAATATTCGTTTCCGTAAATTAATAAAACCCGTATTTTCGATAAAGGGGAGCTTTTTATTAAACTATCCCAATTATCACTTCGTAGTACGTGTAACCATGCGCTGAGACCAAGACCGCAGTAGAAATTGTACTGATTTGGATAATTATCCCGAAAACCGATACCGTTTGGATCAGTTTTTATAAATAAACGTACCGTTTTATATCCGGAATGATCCAACGGGATACTAATTTTCCGTAATTATAAATAGCCTTTTACCGTATTTAATTTCGTATCAAAATCATTTGCAGATAGTTAATTTTATAATTTTCAGAGAAAAACCCTAATTACATAAACTGTTCTAAGAATCAAACAGCAAAACGAAGGCATTACCAATCTCTGTTTTCAAAGCTTGAGTAACCAAAACGAAGGATTTGAAGTGTTCTACCAGATTCTGAGCTTTGTTTTATTGTAGAAATCAAGGTTTATTTTCTATAATTTTTTTTATTTTTGAATTAAATTTATTAAAAATATGAATTTTGTTCGGATGATTGTTTGTATGATTTGATGATTGCATGTTATAGAGCTTGTTTTCCTGATGATTTTGATATATTATACGTCTGATTTGGAGTTCAATAACATGTTCAAATTTGAGTTTGATTTTCGAATTTCAAAATTAGGGTTTATAACCCGTATGAATGTTCTTAATTGAAATTTGGGGGTTTCTTATTCTGGAATAGATTGATTTTGTGATATAGTGGATTGTGTTCTCTGTGAAATTTGCAATCTAGTCCTATAAGTTTCATGAATCACCGAGGTCTGTAGAGAAGGGAGTTGTCTTTTGAAATTTTCCGAAGTTCGCCGGAAACTGGAAAACTTCACGGCCAAATTCCGGCCAACTCAGGGATGATTAGAATGATTTGTTGGTATGGTTGAGTTCCTGTTGAAATATAGATGTGGTCTGGAGGTGTTGGTGGGGTGAGGACGCCGGGAACGTGTTCTCCGGCCACCCCTGTATTTTACGGCGACGGGGCTGGAAAATTACAGTTTAGTACCTATAATTTTGAAAACGATGCAGTTTGGTCCCTGAAGTTTCCAGACTTTGCAAATTTAGGATTCCTGTTTTAAAAATGTTTAAAAATCATATTTCCTATTTATTTTTAGTATAAAAATTCATTTTTAATTTCGGAAAATTCTAAAAATTAGTATTTTAATTCCGAAAATTATTTTCAATTCAAAAATAAATCTGAATTAATTAGTTAATTAATTTCAGTTAATTTTTAATTGATTAATTGGTCAATTAATTCGAAAATTAATTGATTAATTGATTTAATTAATTATTAATTGATTTTAGTTAATTATTTAATTAGATTTAATTATTTAAAAATGATTTAAAAATTTCAAAAAATAGTTTCGAGCTTTAAAATATTATTCTAAATTATTTTCAAGGCTCGATAATTATTATAAAATTGTTTCGGAGCCAGAATTGACCAACCGAACCCTGTTTATTAACCCGAAATTGATTCAACGATCCGTTTTAATTCCGAAAAATGTTTTAAAAATCATTTTAAATACCAGAAAGCCTATTTATGACCCGAGACTTCTTTATAAATGATATATCATTGATTACGTGATGTATTATGTGCTATACGTGTCTGGTTGATTGACTATCAGTCTATATATCCGGTGTTTACTTGATTATTGCATAACTTTCAATCCGTTAATCAGATTTGGGTAAAACGAAGGGTAGATAGAAGTATGTGTTGAATAGAACTCTATGAGTCAATTATTGATATATGCTTATGATATGTGAGCAGAAAAGAAAAGGCATAGGAAAGGGAAATAGGTAGTTGAGGAGTAAGACGGTTGTGATTGAAAGCGAGTGCAGTGTAGTAAGCTAATACCAGGCAAGTGTTCTGAACTTTCTTGAGATATTGTAGTATTTGATAGTCTTGTTGATATTGCAAGTGCTTTGAAGCACTGAAACCCAAACTCTGATTCCAGTCATTGTTCTTGAGCTATGAACCTTGTTCTTTCTAGACCATTGATTGTTGTATACCCAAACACGAACCTCAAGTATACTATACTACTCCACAAATACAAGCAAACAGAATCCCAAACACCGAACTGAATTACTTATATACTCAAACATTGTATCCTATGCTTTGAAAGCCAAATCTTTGAAACCCTGAAATGTTGATTCCTTTGTTATCCAATTCTTTCAATACCAGCATCCAAGCTTTTAAATTATCTTATTGATCCTTACAAGGATTGAAACCCTTTCATTGTTAAACACTCATTATTGTTAATGATTCTGGTTATTGTTTATTATTGCTTATTCTGTTATTCTGTTAGAATTGGATTTTTTTTATAAAATTATGGACCAGATTCGTGGTCAGACCATATAATGGTCAAGTTAGGCCAATGTGTGCCTTGGATCCAGTAGTTAGAGCAATGCTGTGTGCCTTGCTCGGGGTTAGTGCGTGACTGATCAGCAGCCTAACCTTGGTTTTTAAATTAAAAGTATGATATCCAATTCTAAATCATAATCCATTGTTCACCTGATATCCTAATCATGTTCTCTTGATGATCATTATTCTCAGTTTTGTTATTATGACTTGCTGAGCTAGTTAGCTCATTTGTGCGATGTTGTTTATATTCTTTCCAGTTAAAAAGGAACCAATTGGTAACGAGGATCCCCAGTCCAACGCGAGAGCTAGGGGTTCAGGTTGAAAAAACTGAGCTAGTAGGCTTCTTTTGGAATAATTTAAGTTTGTAAAAGTTGTAATAAAGTTTAATACCCAGTTTGAGTTTGAATGATTGGGATTTGAACGGTTTGTAATATAAATAGATGTGTGGCTTGTGTGCATACTTTAACCTGTTGCGATCCGTGGTAGTTGGTAAATAGGGTAACTGCATATTATTGTTATCTTTATTATTGCTATAAGCAGGTTATAAATAAGGCATGTGTGTGTGTGTGGACCCCAAACTTCTGATCCGGGTTTGGAAGGCGCCACATGATCATTCAGAGCCTTTAGTTGGAGTGCCGTCTTCGAATCCACGTCCTGTTGTTCCACCAGTGCTGGCTATACTACCTCCACCTGTGTTGCAGCCCGTACCATTGCAGGCTATTCCACCTCCAGGCATGAGGCCACCTGTCAGAGGACCCCCACCTGCTGATTCAGGCTTTACTAGTCATTCAGTCACAGGAGTACCTTTCCAGTTCTCTTCCTATCCTGTCCCATATCATCAGTTTGAGGTTTGCCTTATGGAGCAGTGATTCCTACATGGTCAGATCCAGGAGTTATTGCATATCATGCGTACCAGAGAGATGGGGAGTGGTGAGAGGCGACTTAGGGAGAGGCTCCAGGCGTTTCGTAGAGCAGCTGCTGTGAGGATTGCTGAGGCTACACATGAGGAAATCACTCCTGATTTCTTAGTGGAGTGGGCTAAGTGGGTTCTAGAGGAGCTTGGAGGTCCAAATTTGCCATGAGCCAGAGATTTAGAGATGGAGATGCTGAGCAGTGTTGTTATGGTTATGTAGTATGTACAGTAGTGTGTAGTGTATATCAGTAGACTTTTGAATTATATTTATAGACTAACTATGCTGACTAGTGAGTAGGTTGTTGTACCCTTTTTGCTTTTACTTCCGAAGCGTCTTTACGCTTGTACTACCTAAAACTTTTGATCTATATATATCAGTATCTTTTTCCTTTGCAGCACTGTCATTTACTTTATCACACATATTTTACTTTACCTTATTTATTGCATCAGTTATACCCTGTGAAACCATGTACCCTGTTTTCCATGACTGTTTATATTCTGTAAAGAAGCATGCAATTTACTTAGTTACAACTGTTTTCAAAAAGAGATACCTCTGTTTTACAAAACTTTTCTTTTATACAAAGATTTGATTCAAAAGCTGAATAAGTTTTTTGATTCTTTACAGAAAATACCTCCCAGAAGAAATACCCGCACCAATACCCAGAATGAAGAAACCAACAACAATAACAACAAGATGATACGAACCCAAATGTGAACCCAGGACCCATAGACCCAGCAATAGCCCAGATTCTTCAAATCTTGGCCCAACAAACAGTTCACCTGGCACAACAACAACAAAGACAGACCAACCCCCAGGTAACTTTTAAAACTTTTCAGGCAGTAAACCCACCAGAATTCAAGGGTTCCTTAGAGCCAATTGAAGCAAATGTGTGGTTAAAGGAAATAGATAAGGCATTTTCCTTAGTGAAAGTAAAGGAGGAACAGAAGGTTGAGTTTACAAGTTACTATCTGAAGAATGAAGCCACCTATTGGTGGGAAATGGTGAAGACATTGGAAGGTACAGATGTTATTACTTGGGAAAGGTTATAAGGAATTGTTTTTAGAAAAATATTTTTTTCAGTTTGTTCAGGATCAAATGGAGCTGAAGTTTTTAGAATTAGAGCAAGGGAACATGTCGGTAACAGATTATGAGGGTAAGTTTGAGGAATTGTCAAGGTATGTACCGTCGTATGTGGATACTGACAAGAAGAAAGCTAAAAGATTTCAGCAAGGTTTGAAACTATAGATCAGAGGGAAGGTACCCATTTTTGAATTGGATACCTATGCAAGAATAGTACAGAAGGCTATGATCGCAGAGACAGAGAGTGAGATGTTCCAGAAGGAAAAGGAAAGCAAGAAAAGGAAAGTTGAGGGAAGTGAAGGTCAGTCACAACCAGGGAAGTTTCCAAATTTTAAGAAGGGCAAGTTTCAGCTAGGGAGAAATTTTAATTTTAGGAGACAAAATGCAGGAGACGGAGGCCAGGGCAACCGTCCAGCTAATATGAATCAGCCGAATCAGTTGAGATTAACTTTTCCAGATTGTCAAGTTTATGGAAAGAAGCATGGGGGGAGTTTGTAACAAGTTGAACGTGGTATGTTTCAAATGTAATCAGAAAGGGCACTATTCGAGGGAGTGCCGAAATCAGCCAGGAAGAGAGCCAGCAAATAAGGATCAACCTATCCGGAATCTAACAGTGAAGGTTCCAGCCATTGGATTTACGTGCTTCAAATATGGAAAGCCAGGACATATGGCCAGGGATTGCAAGACACCAGCCCTAGTCAGTAATACATTGAGGATTATGGGATCTACCCCAACAGTGAATGAGACTCCAAGGGCTAGAGTTTTCGACATGTCAGTGAAGGATGCTATCCAGGATACAAATGTTATGGCAGGTACGCTCAATGTGAATTCTTTATGTGCCAAAGTGTTAATAGATTCGGGAGCAACTCGATCGTTTGTTTCACCAGATTTTGTTAGCAAGTTAACTTGTCCAGTAGAGTATTTAAATGAAATAATGACTGTGGAATTAGCAAACCAAGAGCGTGTAACTGTGAATCAAGTTTGTGGGAATTGTGAGGTTGAGATTTCTGGTAGTAAGTTTTGTGTAGATTTGACACTATTTAAGTTATGAGAATTTGACGTTATATTAGGGATGGATTGGTTATCTAGGCACGATGCCCAGATAGATTGTCAAAATAAGAAGGTAATGGTGAAAATGCCAGACGAAAGGATAGTAACGTTCAAGGGTCAAAAACAAGTAAAGAAGTTCTTAACGATGATTCAAGCCAAGAAGTTACTACGACAAGGATGTGAGCATTTCATGGCATATGTGATTGACAGAAGTCAAGAACCAACAAAACTTGAAGATATTCCAGTTGTGAATGAATTTCCAGACGTATTTCCTGACGAGTTACCAGGACTTCCTCTAGATAGAGAAATTGAATTTGCGTTCGACTTAGCACCCGGAATAGAACCAGTATCGCTAGCGAAGCAATTGCAAGAGCTGTTAGAAAAAGGAGTAATCAGACCCGGTGTATCCCCGTGGGGAGCCCCGGTATTATTTGTTAAGAAGAAAGATGGAAGCATGAGACTGTGTATTGACTACAGGGAGCTCAACAAGCTTACAATCAAAAACAAGTATCCGTTACCCAGAATTGACGATCTGTTCGACCAGTTGAAGGGAGCCAAGTATTTCTCTAAAATTGATTTAAGATGAGGATATCATCAACTAAAGATCAAGCTAGAAGATATACCAAAGACAGCTTTCAGAACAAGGTATGAACATTACGAGTTCTTAGTGATGTCTTTTGGATTGACCAATGCCCCGACAACGTTTATGGACCTGATGAACAGAATTTTCAAGGAGTATTTGGATAAGTTTGTTATTGTGTTTATAGATGATATTTTAATCTATTCAAAGGCGGAAGAGGATCATGCGGAACATGTGAGAACGACTTTGAAGATTTTAAGGAAAAAGAAGTTATATGCTAAATTCTCAAAGTATGAGTTTTGGCTACAGGAAGTTCAGTTCTTAGGGCACATAGTTAGTAATAAAGGGATCAAAGTGGACCCGGCAAAGATCGAAGCAATTACGAATTGGGAGAGACCAAAAACACCCACCGAGGTAAGAAGTTTCTTAGGATTGGCGGGATATTATCGTCGATTTGTTCAAAATTTCTCGAGGATTGCCATACCATTAACAAAGCTTACACGAAAGAATGAGAAGTTTATATGGAATGACAAATGCGAGGAAAGTTTTCAGAAGTTGAAGCGACGATTGATCACGGCACCTGTTTTGTCACTTCCAGACGATCAAGGAAATTTCGTAATTTATAGTGATGCTTCTCACAAAGGATTATGATGTGTTCTAATGCAGCACGAAAAGGTGATTGCGTATGCGTCAAGGCAATTGAAACCACATGAACATAAGTATCATACTCATGATTTGGAGCTAGCAGCCATTGTTTTCGCTTTGAAGATTTGGAGACATTATTTGTATGGAGAAAAGTGCGAGATTTTCACTGATCACAAAAGCCTAAAATATATATTTACCCAGAAGGAACTTAATATGAGGCAAAGGAGATGGTTAGAGTTGATCAAGGATTATGATTGCTCGATTAATTATCATCCCGGTAAAGCGAACGTGGTAGCAGACGCATTGAGTTGGAAGGAAAGGTTGAATGTGTTATCAGTACCTGAAGACATATATAAGGAATTTCAGAAATTGGAATTGGAGATTAGAGTTTGCAAGCCTGAGGAAGTAAAAGTGTACAGTATGATTTTCCAACCGGCATTATTAGAGAAAATAAAAAAATGTCAGGAAGATGTAATGGATCAAGATATAAATCTTTTGGTAGGGGAAGAGTTATGCACGCAGAAAGATGACCAAGGTATTCTGAGGTTTTCATCTAGAATTTGGATTCCACCGGTGACAAAGTTAAAGAATGAAATTCTACAGGAGGCACATAATTCAAGGTATTCCATCCATCCAGGAAGTACCAAGATGTATAGAGATTTAAAGAAGAATTATTGGTGGCCAGACATGAAGAGGGAAATTGCGGAATGGATTAGCAAATGTTATACCTGTCAGAGAGTTAAAGCAGAGCATCAGAGACCAAGTGGATTGCTACAGCCATTGGAGATTCGAGAATGGAAATGGGAACACATTGCCATGGATTTTATGGTTGGATTACCAAGGACAAGGGCTAATCATGATGCTATTTGGGTTATAGTGGATAGACTTACCAAGTCAGCTCATTTTCTGCCTATAAATGAAAGATTTTCGCTCGACAAGTTAGTCCATATGTACCTAAAGAAAATTGTAGTTCGTCATGGAGTTCCAGTGTCTATTGTATCTGATCGAGATCCAAGATTTAATTCAAGATTTTGGAAGAGTTTTCAAGAATGTTTAGGCACAAAATTGAAAATGAGTACGGCCTATCACCCGCAGACGGACGGCCAAAGTGAAAGAACGATCAAGACAATCGAGGACATGTTACGTGTTTGTGCTATTGATTTCAAAGGAAGTTGGGACGAGCATTTACCCCTGGTAGAATTTGCTTATAACAACAGCTATCACGCCAGGATTGGGATGCCACCCTATGAAGCCCTTTATGGACGCAAATGTAGATCTCCAGTATATTGGGATGAAGTAGGAGAACACAAAATACTCGGACCTGAATTGGTGCAACAGACAAAGGAAATTGTTGAAATTATCCAAAAGGGATTGATAGCCGCACAAGATCGTCAGAGGAAATATGCAGATCAGTCAAGGAAAGATATGGAATTTGAAGAAGGAAGCTTGGTATTACTGAAAGTATCACCGTGGAAAGGACTAACGAGGTTTGGAAAGAAAGGAAAGTTGAGTCCAAGATATGTCGGACCTTTTGAGATCCTAAAGCGTGTTGGCAAAGTAGCTTACGAGTTGGCATTACTGTAACACCCCCAAATCCGGGGTCGGGGATCCGGGTTGTCACGAGTTCCATTTTCCTTAATAACACCCAATCTTAATAAATAATCAACTACTCTGTACTGTGACCCCACCATAAACACACACACCACAAGTTATAGTCTCAGAGATGAATAACCAAAAATAATCACAAGTCGTTTTATTCCACCATTATATGCCAATACGATTTAAAAGAGTTTCTGAATAAATTTACATTTCTTTGCCATTATTACAATTCATAAATATACATAAATCTGGTACATCAAAAGTTGAAGCCTAGCCTATTGGTAGTTCCTACCTCAGCTACAGCGACATCAACGCCTATAGGAAACTGCGGAACATTTTCTATCCGCTCGCGAATTGGGAGCTTGGTCCTGTTCATCTTTTCTATCTGTTGTTGTGTGATGAAAGAAGAAAGCAAGGGTGAGCAGTAAGCCCACCAAAATAATATGTATAATAATTAACAATATATCAGCATTCTTATAGTACTCATGAAAGTCTTGGTCAAGAAGAAATGAACCAAGCTGATATCTTAATGCGACCAAGTCGCAAAATATTCAGTATATATATATATACATATATACTTTTCAAAATCTTGGAAGTCCTCTACCATGCATAATATACACAGAGTTCCAGTTTATAACTGTATAAAAAATATCGTTGCAAGGTGATCTCATATATCTAACCTTGTCTCAACGTTTTTCTGAAAATCTTTGTCATGCATAAGATAATCAATAACCAGATATAAGTTGAAAAGATGAAGTTACAAGATACCCCAATATACTTATATCTTTCCCAAATACTACTTGAACTACCACTGTTCAAGTTATAATCGGTTTCAAAAGTTCATCACATAGATGAGACTACAAGATAAGACTTGAATTGATTCAATCCTTGAAATATCATTATAAATAATGAAGTTACGAGATACTTCATTAAGTCCCGATATATATATACACTTATATATATATGCATTCATACACTCCTTTAAAACCTCTGTTATGAAAATAATAAACAGAGTTGCAATATCCAATGAATTTGGAAAGGAAAGAATTTTGGCATAAACCCGATATCTTGCTGATCAGGCAAATATACCAATAAGTAACCTTTTCTACTAGTAGATGGATGAATCCCCCACCGGTCATCACCCTGGCCTCATTAGGACCTTGTGCTGGACCGCCACTCGGCCTCTTACGCGTTGATGGACTGCCACCTAGCCACTTACACTTTGATAGACCGTACCCCGGCCTGTCGCTTATGCCGACTCAATTAGATGGGCTTACTTCCCGAACGTTGGGTAAGTAATCAATTCATTTGTCAAAACAACAACCTCGGTGTGAATATAAAATACACCACAGAGCCGGATCCCTCAGGTTTTGAGCGAGTATTTAAATCCCCTTCGAAAGGAGGATCTTAAATATAAAAATGAGTTTTGGGATCCGCCCTAACTTTTAAAAATCATTTTCAAGACTCAAAAACATTTTTAAGAATGTTTGGAGTAATGCTGATTTAATAAAGTAAATCAGTCCCAATATATTAAAAAATATCAGAATATTATTATTTAAATAATATTCCCATAAAGAATAATCTTTATACAAATAATTGAAGTAGAAGTTGTAAAACTTATACTTGAAACGAGTATTAAATAACCAAAGATATACTTATACGAAAGTACTATCTTTATTTGAATAATCAAAGATAATTTTGATTATCGACACCTTATTCTTTAATAAAATAAAGTATATATCTCAGCAAATAATCGGAGTCATAGGTCCTCAAATGAATATTCAAATAATAATCATTAAATAATATAAACTAAGTCATAAGCCCTCGAATGAATATTCAAGTAATATTCAATTAATAAAATAAAAGGAGTCATAAGCCCTCGAATGAATATTCGTAATAATACTCATTAAATAAAATAAAAGGTATCGAATAAACCTTATTCGATTAATAGTTTTGAAAACTATATCAATATATATATATATATATTTAAATATATATATATATATATATAATATACTCGGGAACATCGAATCCCGGTTTTAGAAAATGTTCACCTTTGGGTCCCCTATACTAAGGGTATACACAACTACTGCTTATCTCTAGTATAGGCATTATGCAACTATAAGCATTTGAACCAACAGATATATAAATCAAGAATATGAAATAGGCATGCATATATACCATATCACATGCTACAATATATCGCAAGAATTTGCTAATAACTAATATGCATTTATTGCAAGATCATGCATATACACATATACATCACAACAACAGTTATACGGGTAGAAAACTTGCCTGAGTGCTCCCGGATAGACTTAAGCTTAGAGTGGGTCCGATAACCTATGAACAACAACATAAGTCGGAATTAAACCCCGGTCGCTTAAGAAACTAGACTTTAACCATTTAGAGTCCTACGCTCGCTTCCGCGCTTAATGATTTACTTAAGTCGCTCGAGTACCCTCGGCTCCACCATTTTTAATAAATTAACCATTACGAGTTCTAAGGGGATTCTTTCGCGAGTGCCTTACCAACTGCCTAATCCACTTTACATAATTGTTTCATACCCCAATTAGTCCTTTAAGGTCTTTAACCTATGTTTCAAAGTAAGGCGAGGGGTAATGGTTCGGTCGCGAAATGCCGTTATTTAAAACGGTCGTTTCTCCTAAACCGTACATCGGAATCAAACGAACCACATATCAAAACGAAGCTCGTAACATGAACTATCTAAACATGGCAATGGTCAAAACCTAGCAAGGAGTTCTCGGGTCTTAATGTTATGAACAAAAGCAGTCTAAAGTAAATCAGACATTACGACGATTATGTTTACGCGATTTCCCAAATTTATACCATTCCAAAACAATCACCAATCAACCCCAATTCATTCATACAACCAAAATACATCCACGTCACACTACAACAGCCCCCAAAACCTCAAGTTCTCCAATTTATGTTATTCTAAATCATGAATTTAAAACTATACTTAAGTCCTTTACTAATCAACAAGTTTCAACATTCAATTCACTACAATTCCAACCCAAACTCTAAACATACAAGCATCAAGCTACTCTTTTACCATAACAATCAAAATCATCCTAATATACAAAGTAAAGCTAGGGTTTGGAGATGTTATACCTTCCTTGAAGCTTTTAATCAATGAAAGATCCTTGGAATTCCCATGGAAGCCTTGATCTATGCTTAAGCTACCTTTAACTTTCAAAAAACATCAAGAAAACCAAAGTTATTTCTTGAAGATTACTATTCACCATCTTCTTCCTTGATTTATTGGAAGAGATTGTGAAGGAATTAGAAGCTTAAACTTATAGGACATCCATATCTATGTACAAGGAACCTTAGATAATTACCTAACTAATTAACAAGGCTTAGATCTTGAATTTTGGAATTTTCTTCTTTGAAAAAGAAGAAAAGCCGAGAGCTCTTCTTGAAAATGGAGGAGTTTTGTGTTTTTTTGGTGAAAATGAAATGTTTTGCTTGGTTGGTTGATTATTGATTTATTTTTGGTTAATTACCTTATTAACCTTGAACTTTGTGTGGTTATCATTCATCCACACCTCCTTCCCCCCTATGTCATGCTTATATCACCTTGTGATGTCATCATCCCTTACTTGCCCTCTTCTTATTGGTTGGATGACCTCATAATCCCTAACCTCCTTGATTAACTTCCTAATTGTTTGCCTAATGACCGCTGATCTGTTATACGGTTCGCTTAACTTTCGTTCTCGTTTCTCGTTTGAAGGATCATACCCGGGATCTTATTACTTGGGTTTCCTTAACCTTTCTCAATACATTATAATCCTTTTATGATCCTCTCTTATAATCCTTTAATTTAAATCCTTTTTATCATGTTACCTTATACTCAATTCTTTCGATATCTGGTGGATTTTCGGGAAAAATCAAAAGGTTCAAATTTGGATTCTGACGATCTTTACATACACTTATATATCATATAGAGTACCAATACAATCTCAGAATATCCATTAAAGAAACCCTACATAGTGTGGCATGAACAGTTTTCTTATTCAGCAATATCAGCAAAAACACTATTCATAAGGGTTACAAAAAGTTCAAAATTTTGGGGTTATTACAGTCTCCCCTCCTTAAAAGGATTCCGTCCCGGAATCAGATAGAAAATGAATAGGGATACTCTCTTAGCATTGTACTTTCTAACTCTCGAGTAAATTTTCCCACCTTGTGGCCCTACTACCAAACTCTGCCTAGTTTTATAATCCTTCTCCCAAGCACTTGTTCCTTTTCACTCTATAACCCTTCCTGGTTGCTCCATATAGGTTACGTCGGGTTGCATGTCTATGCGCTCATATGCCCCTATTTATTTGGCATCCGAATTACACTTCCTTAACATTGATATGTGAAACACGTTATGACTTGCTACAGGTTCGGGGGTAGGGCTAGCTCGTATGCTAACTTCCCAATATGTTTTAGTATATCCAAGGGTCCGACAAATTGTGGACTTAGCTTTCCTTTCCTTCCGAACCTCATCAATCCTTTCCAAGGGTTTCCAAGGGGATACCTTTAAAAACACTAGGTTCCCTACTTCCTATTCTTTGTCCTTTCATGTCAAATCAACATACTTCTTATGTCCATCTTGGGCTACTACCAGCCGTCCTCTGATTAGATCTATTATATCCTTGGTCCTTTGGACTACTGCGGGTCCGAGCATCTTGCGCTCTACAACTTCATCCTAATATAAGGGAGATCGACATTGTCTTCCCTCAAGGATCTCATAAGGCGACATCTCGATAATGACATATGATCTATTGTCGTAAGAAAACTCAATCCGTGTTAAGTGATCATTCCAATTTCTTTCAAGTCTATTGCACAGACTCTCATTATAGCTTTTAGCATTAGAGCTTTTGCTTCTCAATACCCATTCTTTTCCGATTCGTAATCGCTACTACCTTCCATTCCTAATATCATACTGGTTATACTTTTGCTCGTTAGCGTTCTATAACCTTTTAATAACCACTTCAACCTTAGTATCACGAATCTGTTTCCATTCCGAATACTACCACAACTTTATTACTCCTTTTTCAGTTGTTTCTATTTTCCAAAGTTTGATCAATTATATAGAAGTAAAAGAATTTATTGAGAGATCACTATGATCATGAACACTTGTTATATCGCATAGTTAGTACAGAAGGTGGCCAACCTTTAGTACTTGACAAGAAATTAAACAATAGATGGTATCCTACTAGGCTTCAATCACACAGATAGATAGTCATTCGGCAATACCTCCCCTTCTGAAAGGGTTGTTCTTCTCAACTTATATGAAATGAAAATGAGAGAAAAGAACGAATTGAAGAGAATTGTATATATATAAAAAAATATACTGCCACCAAATATCTGGCTTGGAACCTACCTCTGAACTATAGAGGTTTATCATAGGAGAACAAAATATATATGTATTTATATCAACATCAAGTATTATAGCATCGTATTTCACATGCCTACATATTTTTGCTATTCCGTCCATCATTCTATGGACCCATGCTCTTCCTCGAGCTTATACACAATCACCTTTGAAACTCCCTCGATATCGAAAATCAAATCTGGGATCTCATTCTAGACATCATCGTTTCTAGAATTCTATGCTTGCACCGCAACCTTCCTCATATAGTAATACGACTCTCTTTTCATAAGAGGGAATAAATATTCAATAGGTAGATACTCTACTTAATTAGTCTATCAATGATAACTTATACACTACCACGACCCGATTAGTGGTACTCAATCTCAACATCCATTCCAATACAACTCTCACGGTTGTAATCAGCTCATTACTCGCAGAATCATTGCTGCATTACTATGGTCCACCACTGACCTACTGTCGTCATTCACTTTCCATGAAATCTTAATATCTAACCATACGGAGTCCATACACATCGTATCAAATCCTTCTAAGGAGGTAACATAATCACCATTCATGATTCATGAAGAACACTCCTGATCCTGACATACATACATGACATGAAGCAGATAAAATTGTAGAAGAGTTTCAATCAAAGCAACGATAGCAGGTTAATACCATTCTTAATCATATGCCTTCAATAGAAGACTTAACTCAAAGGTTTGTTTGGTCCTTTTTGAAATATGGTCCTGGCTTATTCTCAAGATAGGATCTTCTAAGATAGATAGCCCGCTAATGGCGATTACACGAATTAAACCTTTACCAACTACTATTACGGTTGGGTATTGCACAGTCATCAAAAGGAATGTCAATCTTCCCAACCATAATACAACCTTCACAGCCTTAACCATCATCACTGTATCCCTTCGGCACAAGCGCCTATAATTATCCTCTTACCTTTAAAGTGTCGGCCACCTCTTTGGCCTTTCCTGATAGTAAAATTTCCTTACAGTCAATATCATTTTAACCACCTCCAAATAAATTTTCTACCTTATTTCAATCACTGCTTTTGTGAAGATGTTTTCCTTAAAATATGATGAGTAAAAAACAAAATCACCATTTTTCCATAAGTTATTGCCTCAGTCTTTAGAGGTTAATCATTGTCACGACTGATTGTCGATCGTACTTAGGACGTCTCTTATCTTGGGTCCTTCTTGTGTTCACCATTCTTGACCTTCGTTGGGTTCAATCTATACTTTCTCATGGTTTAACATGTGCCCCACTTGGCATTATTTTTATTACGTCATATTTCCTTTATCAAAATTTCTATTCTTGAGAATTTTGAATATTACCCTTCTCCTTGTAAAACCTCTAAGGTTATCCTTGAATCGTTCCTCCTGTATTCCCTAGATACAGGGCATATCAAAATACCCTATACTAATACTAGAACCATTGTCTATATGTTTCTGAAAAATTTTCTCCACTGATACTTAAAGGTTGTTATTACCTTAATCTTTTCAGATTCATACTGTCAAAACTCATACTATCCCTATTAAGGGTGAAATGCCAACCTTTATGCATTCCCCTAGGATTCGTTTTAAGTTACCCATGTTCTATCCTTAGTTCCACCTTTAAAAAGGTACATGCATCCTTCCATGGATAAATCAAGTCATATATCTCTGATAAGGGTGTCTTATTCAATCATTCCCACCTCGATAGTATATGCCTAATTTCACAATAACATCTGTATTCAAATTGAGGCCAATCCATATGGCCTCCAAAAGATAACAATGGTTATCCGCTTTTCTTTCCTGATTTGGTAATGATAACATGGATGTTCTGGAAGATATTGGTCGTGTTCAACGTGAACATCTTCTTAATAAATCCTCATTTTCTTTTGTTGTTTATCTCAACAGTCATCTCAATGTCGGGATATCTTTCATACATGGTGTCTCCCTTTCTGGGTATCAAGCCACCAGTCTTACACTTCACATTCTTGAAGGTCACTTCCTTCATCCAATTTTCCTAATTTCTTACTTCCTTATCTCCTCAGTCCATTCGCGTCTCATTATTTATCCTTCGAACTATCTCAAGGTTTCCTCGAATCCTCCCAACTTACAGGGGATTAAATATATGTTTCTCTTATGCCTTCAACCATCAATTTTAACTCATGGTGAATCATCCTCATCCTGACGATCATATACTTTTCTCTTTCTATTACTACGAGTCTTTGGGGATTCCTCATACCCGACTCCCTTATCATTCCTCAAACTCTATTGCCTTTATGCTCCTTTCCACTTCAGTTTCTTTTTATTTTCCTTTCTATTACAATCATTTCACGTACCCACTAATCGTTGACTTCAAACATCATGTCGTTCTGGGATTCTTGTCCTCCAGACGAATCTTGACAAATTTTACAATCTTAGATTCATAATTCATCATATTCGTCCGCCTTTGTTCTGGCTCTTAAAGCTTTTACACTATCTCCCTAACCTTGGGATTTACTTTCCTGAAAACAATTGACTGAACTTTAATCAGTTTATTGTAACCTCTGGCTCTGTGCCTTTCTCGGTCTTTCACCAATGGGTGGTCTCTCTCTTAGGAGGGTAAGTGATAGAAACAGTCTTTTATGATTCGTCAATCATTTAGAATCTCAAATGATTCCTCTATTTCCTTTAGCCAGGCTATTGCCTCGGCTGGGCCAGCTTGTTCCTTGGAACTCTGAGAGCTTAGCGACTTAGAGGTCCTGAAAGAATTTCCCACTACATTGTTTCCCTCAAGGTGGTGGTTGGGAATAAAGTACAAGTTATGTTTAGACAGGTCCATGAATTTCCGTATAGGAGTACCGTCTCGGGTCTCCTTATCTCGCTCGACTTCTGTTTTCTCAGTCTAAATATTTCTTCCTACTCCCCATAATTGGGGTCATCTTTTAATTTAAAATCCTCATTTTCCACTTTATTATATTCTGGGTTCCTTATATCTTAGTTGCGACCTCCCTGATTATCACATTCAAGGTTTGCCCTTAATCTTATTCCTTGTGGGGGCATATTACTTGGAAAAATTTTGAGAATCTCTGGATATTTGTCTTACTTACTTTGCTTAAGTCTTTCCCTCGTTCAGTCCTGGCACGATTGCAAATTATGAATTCTCAAGTTCGATAAACTTCATGACACTCTCTTAAGTGTTAATAGAGCAATTAACAATGTGATCTTATCACAAACAAACTGATCTGAACTGAAATTAACGAATATATACATAACCATTTGTTCGAGGTACAACAACTGAACACATTAAAGAGAATTACATCATTTGATCTTATCGCTTCTATCCCAAAAGTACTACCATAGATAATTATCTAGTCATTAAAACTAATCATCCATAACTTAGGCTAATCCTCCAAAAGCGGTGCTGCATGAAATTCTTGTCAGATTGCTCAGACTCTGCACACTCTTATGGATCAAGAAATGCGGGCACGCACAACATCCCTAACCTGCTCCATTAAAGCGGTGATGAGGTCCAAGATAGTTGCAAGTAGAGCTGGATCAATCTGACCCTAAAGATGGCCTCTAGCTGTAACATGGGTGGTAGCCTCAATCCTGTCCATGCTATGAGCTAATCCTGCCGGAAGTACCCCACCCTCAATTCTTGGTGCAGTAAGTCGATCCAACAGATCACTCCTAACATTACGGGCCTCAGACAGGCCACCCAACGTCATATGATAATTGGCGATAAGAGAAGCCTGAGTGGCAGCATCTAGCAGTCCATGGGGTGTAGGTGGCGCAGACCCAGGAGATCCAAACGGATAACCAAGCACGGTATCAGGTGACAATGGTGCAGGAGATAAAGGTGGCATTTCCTCAGTAGGTGCTGGGCTCTATACCGGGGATGGAACAGGAATTGGTGGAACCTCATGGATGTCTACAGGAACCTCTGGAAGAGGGTCTGATACTGGTATAATTGGTGTCGTGGAAGGCCCCACTCCTTCTGCCCTCATTAACCTTTATACCATTGGTAACTCTTCATCCTCTAGTGCCACCCTCGCGGCCATTCTTGCTCTGGTAGTCGCCCTGACTACGGTCATCAATTCCTCAGCGATCCTCTCTTCATTCTCACTAGGATCCTCCATGAGATCCTCCTCAGCCACAATCCTTTCCAGAATAACATCCTCAACCGCAACATTCTCAATATGAATCTCATCCGGTCCCTCATTAGGGTACTCCATCGGATTCACAATTTGATCTTCAACTTGTAATAAAACATCCTCATGCTGATGCTCCTGAACCTCAGGGTTTGGTGCCCCGCTGCCCTATACAAGAACGAACTATGTTACTATCACGATATTTATAAGGGTTCCCGTAAGGGTTTTAACTGTCAGTACTACGTTAGGTAGCCCGACTATGAACTTGGCAACAGTTCTTATTATCTTAGTGAACTTATTATCTTAACGTCACATCATCTTTGAGGTTTATAACGCTTGGCTCTGATACCACTTCTGTAACACCCCCAAATCCGGGGTCGGGGATCCGGGTTGTCACGAGTTCCATTTTCCTTAATAACACCCAATCTTAATAAATAATCAACTACTCTGTACTGTGACCCCACCATAAACACACACACCACAAGTTATAGTCTCAGAGATGAATAACCAAAAATAATCACAAGTCGTTTTATTCCACCATTATATGCCAATACGCTTTAAAAGGGTTTCTGAATAAATTTACATTTCTTTGCCATTATTACAATTCATAAATATACATAAATCTGGTACATCAAAAGTTGAAGCATAGCCTATTGGTAGTTCCTACCTCAGCTACAGCGACATCAACGCCTATAGGAAACTGCAGAACGTTTCCTATCCGC
Organism: Apium graveolens; assembly: GCF_009905375.1. Taxonomy (NCBI): domain Eukaryota; kingdom Viridiplantae; phylum Streptophyta; class Magnoliopsida; order Apiales; family Apiaceae; genus Apium; species Apium graveolens. The sequence continues at coordinate 90,901,907 of NC_133654.1, forward strand.
TCGCGAATTGGGAGCTTGGTCCTGTTCATCTTTTCTATCTGTTGTTGTGTGATGAAAGAAGAAAGCAAGGGTGAGCAGCAAGCCCACCAAAATAATATGTATAATAATTAACAATATATGAGCATTCTTATAGTACTCATGAAAGTCTTGGTCAAGAAGAAATGAACCAAGCTGATATCTTAATGCGACCAAGTCGCAAAATATTCAGTATATATATATACATATATACTTTTCAAAATCTTGGAAGTCCTCTACCATGCATAATATACACAGAGTTCCAGCTTATAACTGTATAAAAAATATCGTTGCAAGGTGATCTCATATATCTAACCTTGTCTCAACGTTTTTCTGAAAATCTTTGTCATGCATAAGATAATCAATAACCAGATATAAGTTGAAAAGATGAAGTTACAAGATACCCCAATATACTTATATCTTTCCCAAATACTACTTGAACTACCACCGTTCAAGTTATAATCGGTTTCAAAAGTTCATCACATAGATGAGACTACAAGATAAGACTTGAATAGATTCAATCCTTGAAATATCATTATAAATAATGAAGTTACGAGATACTTCATTAAGTCCCGATATATATATACACCTATATATATATGCATTCATACACTCCTTTAAAACCTCTGTTATGAAAATAATAAACAGAGTTGCAATATCCAATGAATTTGGAAAGGAAAGAATTTTGGCATAAACCCGATATCTTGCTGATCAGGCAAAGATACCAATAAGTAACCTTTTCTACTAGTAGATGGATGAATCCCCCACCGGTCATCACCCTGGCCTCATTAAGACCTTGTGCTGGACCGCCACCCGGCCTCTTACGCGTTGATGGACTGCCACCCAGCCACTTACACTTTGATAGACCGTACCCCGGCCTGTCGCTTATGCTGACTCAATTAGATGGGCTTACTTCCCGAACGTTGGGTAAGTAATCAATTCATTTGTCAAAACAACAACCTTGGTGTGAATATAAAATACACCACAGAGCCGGATCCCTCAGGTTTTGAGCGAGTATTTAAATCACCTTCGAAAGGAGGATCTTAAATATAAAAATGAGTTTTGGGATCCGCCCTAACTTTTAAAAATCATTTTGAAGACTCGAAAACATTTTTAAGAATGTTTGGAGTAATGCTGATTTAATAAAGTAAATCAGTCCAATATATTAGAAAATATCAGAATATTATTATTTAAATAATATTCCCATAAAGAATAATCTTTATACAAATAATTGAAGTAGAAGTTGTAAAACTTATACTTGAAACGAGTATTAAATAACCAAAGATATACTTATACGAAAGTACTATCTTTATTTGAATAATCAAAGATAAGTTTGATTATCGACACCTTATTCTTTAATAAAATATAGTATATATCTCAGCAAATAATCGGAGTCATAGGTCCTCAAATGAATATTCAAATAATATTCATTAAATAATATAAACTAAGTCATAAGCCCTCGAATGAATATTCAAGTAATATTCAATTAATAAAATAAAAGGAGTCATAAGCCCTCGAATGAATATTCGTAATAATACTCATTAAATAAAATAAAAGGTATCGAATAAACCTTATTCGATTAATAGTTTTGAAAACTATATCAATATATATATATATTTAAATATATATATATATATAATATACTCGGGAACATCGACTCCCGGTTTTAGAAAATGTTCACCTTTGGGTCCCCTATACTAAGGGTATACACAACTACTGCTTATCTCTAGCATAGGCATTATGCAACTATAAGCATTTGAACCAACAGATATATAAATCAAGAATATGAAACATGCATGCATATATATCATATCACATGCTACAATATATCGCAAGAATTTGCTAATAACAAATATGCATTTATCGCAAGATCATGCATATACACATATACATCACAACAACAGTTATACGGGTAGAAAACTTGCCTGAGTGCTCCCGGATAGACTTAAGCTTAGAGTGGGTCCGATAATCTATGAACAACAACATAAGTCGGAATTAAACCCCGGTCGCTTAAGAAACTAGACTTTAACCATTTAGAGTCCTACGCTCGCTTCCGCGCTTAATGATTTACTTAAGTCGCTCGAGTACCCTCGGCTCCACCATTTTTAATAAATTAACCATTACGAGTTCTAAGGGGATTCTTTCGCGAGTGCCTTACCAACTGCCTAATCCACTTTACATAATTGTTTCATACCCCAATTAGTCCTTTAAGGTCTTTAACCTATGTTTCAAAGTAAGGCGAGGGGTAATGGTTCGGTCGCGAAACGCCGTTACTTAAAACGGTCGTTTCTCCTAAACCGTACATCGGAATCAAACGAACCACATATCAAAACGAAGCTCGTAACATGAACTATCTAAACATGGCAATGGTCAAAACCTAGCAAGGAGTTCTCGGGTCCTAATGTTATGAACAAAAGCAGTCTAAAGTAAATCGGACATTACGACGGCTATGTTTACGCGATTTCCCAAATTTATACCATTCCAAAACAATCACCAATCAACCCCAATTCATTCATACAACCAAAATCCATCCATATCACACTACAACAGCCCCCACAACCTCAAGTTCTCCGATTTATGTTATTCTAAATCATGAATTTAAAACTATACTTAAGTCCTTTACTAATCAACAAGTTTCAACATTCAATTCACTACAATTCCAACCCAAACTCTAAACATACAAGCATCAAGATACTCTTTTACCATAACAATCAAAATCATCCTAATATACAAAGTAAATCTAGGGTTTGGAGATGTTATACCTTCCTTGAAGCTTTTAATCAATGAAAGATCCTTGGAATGCCAATGGAAGCCTTGATCTATGCTTAAGCTACCTTGAACTTTCAAAAAACATCAAGAAAACCAAAGTTATTTCTTGAAGGTTACTATTCACCATCTTCTTCCTTGATTTATTGGAAAAGATTGTGAAGGAATTAGAAGCTTAAACTTATAGGACATCCATATCTATGTACAAGGAACCTTAGATAATTACCTCACTAATTAACAAGGCTTGGATCTTGAATTTTGGAATTTTCTTCTTTGAAAAAGAAGAAAATCCGAGAGCTCTTCTTGAAAATGGAGGAGTTTTGTGTTTTTTTGGTGAAAATGAAATGTTTGGCTTGGTTGGTTGATTATTGATTTATTTTTGGTTAATTACCTTATTAACCTTGAACTTTGTGTGGTTATCATTCATCCACACCTCCTTCCCCCCTATGTCATGCTTATGTCACCTTGTGATGTCATCATTCCTTACTTGCCCTCTTCTTATTGGTTGGATGACCTCATCATCCCTAACCTCCTTGATTAACTTCCTAATTGTTTGCCTAATGACCGCTGATCTGTTATACGGTTCGCTTAACTTTCGTTCTCGTTTCTCGTTTGAGGGATCATACCCGGGATCTTATTACTTGGGTTTCCTTAACCTTTCTCAATACATTATAATCCTTTTATGATCCTCTCTTATAATCCTTTAATTTAAATCCTTTTTATCCTGTTACCTTATACTCAATTCTTTCGATATCTGGTGGATTTTCGGGAAAAATCAAAAGGTTCAAATTTGGATTCTGACGTTCTTTACATACACTTATATATCATATAGAGTACCAATACAATCTCAGAATATCCATTAAAGAAACCCTACATAGTGTGACATGAACAGTTTTCTTATTCAGCAATATCAGCAAAAATACTATTCATAAGGGTTACAAAAAGTTCAAAATTTTGGGGTTATTACAATTACCACCGCACATGGAGCACATTCACAATATTTTTCACGTATCGATGCTCAAGAAATATAATCCAGACTCCAGGCATGTAATAGAATATGAGCCAATAGAGCTTTAGGCAGATTTGTCTTATGTAGAGAGTCCGATAGAGATTTTAGAGGAGAGAGAGAAAGTATTGAGAAATAAAGTGGTAAAGTTAATAAGAGTATTATGGAGAAACCCAAAGGTTAAAGAGTCAACCTGGGAATTAGAAAGTGATATGAGAGAAAAGTACCCTCATTTGTTTTCTTAGGAGATTCTGAGGACAGAATCCTTTTAAGGGAGGAAGGATGTATTATCCGGGATATATCGTGTAATTATTTTGCTATTAAATAATTATTATGTGTGTTCAGTATCTATTCTGTGAGTTAATTGTTAAATGTTATCTGTACTTGGATATTCAAAAATAATATTAATTGAGTATTTTAATTTTTATATGTCCAAAATAAAACATAGATAATTGTCATATTTTCCTAATTATTTTTATGTTGATTTATGGATTTATAAGGATCATATGAAATTTATAAAATCTTTTTCCGAGTATTTAAAATCTATTTTATAAAAATGGGAACCAACTGACGTCAACCGTTATTACGTTTTTGGAACCCGAAACTCTTCCGAGAACTCCTTCCTAACCTAATTGTAATATTCCGAGCATATTCCATGTTTCGACTTTTTCGATCCGGCGTACGGTTTATTCTGCGCGGGTCCCGGCGCAATATTTTCGATACAATGTTCGTTTCGGTAAATCAATAAAACCCGTATTTTCGATAAACGGGAGCTTTTTATTAAACTATCCCAATTATCACTTCGTAGTACGTGTAACCAGGCGCTGAGACCAAGATCGCAGTACAAATTGTACTGATTTGGATAATTATCCCGAAAACCGATACCGTTTGGATCAGTTTTTATAAATAAACGTACCGTTTTATATCCGGAATGATCCAACGGGATACTAATTTTCCGTAATTATAAATAGCCTTTTTCCGTATTTTATTTCGTATCAAAATCATTTGCAGATAGTTAATTTTATAATTTTCAGAGAAAAGCCCTAATTACATAAATTGTTCTAAGAATCAAACAGCAAAACGAAGGCGTTACCAATCTCTGTTTTCAAAGCTTGAGTAACCAAAACGAAGGATTTGAAGTGTTCTATCAGATTCTGAGCTTTGTTTCACTGTAGAATCAAAGGTTTATTTTCTGAAAATTTATTTATTTTCGAATTTATTTTATTAAAAATATGAATTTTTGTTCGGATGATTGTTTGTATGATTTGATGATTGCATGTTGTAGAGCTTGTTTTCCTGATGATTTTCATATGTCATACGTCTGATTTGGAGTTCAATAACATGCTCAAAAGTGGGTTTAATTTTCGAATTTCAAAATTAGGGTTTATAATCCGTATGAATGTTTTCAATTGAAATTTGGGGGTTTTTGATTCAGGGGTTATTAGCTGTTGATTTATAGTGGGTTGTGTTCCTTATAAAATTTGCAATCGATTGATATATAGCTTGTTAACAGAGGATGCTTGAATCGAAGGGAGTTATGTTTTAAAGATTTACGATGTTCGCCGGAAACCGGCGATGTTCTTGGCCAATTTCCGGCCAGAACAGGGATGATTATAATGTTTTGAATGCATGAACAAGTTCCTGGTGTTGTGTAGTGTTGATCTGGAGGTGTTGGTGGGGTGAGGACACCGAGATCGTCTTCTCCGGCCACCCCCGATTTTCCATTGACTGAAACTGCAAAATTGCAGTTTAGTCCCTGTATTTTTGAAGATGGTGAAGTTTAGTACCTGTAGTTTGCAAAGTTTTCAAAAATAGGATTCCTGTTTATAAAATGTTTAAAAATCATATTTCCTATTTATTTTTATTATAAAAATTCATTTTTAATTTCTAAAAATTCTGAAAATTATTATTTTAATTTCGAAAATTATTTTTAATTCAAAAATAAATCTGAATTAATTAGTTAATTAATTTCAGTTAATTTTTAATCGATTAATTGATCAATTAATTTGGAAATTAATTGATTAATTGATTTAATTAATTATTAATTGATTTTAATTAATTATTTAATTAGATATAATTACTTAAAAATGATTTAAAAATTCTGAAAAATAGTTTCGAGCTTTAAAATATTATTCTAAATTATTTCCAAGGCTCGATAATTAGTATAAAATTGTTTCGGAGCCAGAATTGGCCAACCGAACCCTGTTTATTATTCCGAAATTGATCCAACGACCCGTTTTAATTCTGAAAAATGTTTTAAAAATCATTTTAAATATCAGAAAGCCTATTTATGACCCGAGACTTCTTTATAAATAATATATCATTGATTACGTGACGTATTATGTGCTATATGTGACTTGTTGATTGACTATCAGTCTATATATTCGGTGTTTACTTGATTATTGCATAACTTTCGATCTGTTAATCGGATTTGGGTAAAACGAAGGGTAGACAGAAGTATGTGTTGAATAGAACTCTATGAGTCGATTATTGATAGATGTTTATGATATGTGAGCAGAAGAGGCAAGGCGTAGGAAAGGGAAACAGGTAGTTGAGGAGTAAGATGATTGTGATTGGAAGTGAGTGCAGAATAGTAAGCTAGTACCAGGCAAGTGTTCTGAACTTTCTCGAGATATTGTAGTACTTGATAATCCTGTGATATTGCAAGTGCTTTGAAGCACAAAAACCTTATTCTTTCTAGACCATTGATTGTTGTATACCCACACACGAACCTCAAGTATACGATACTACTCCACAAATACATGCAAATAAAATTCCAAACACTGAACTGAATTAATTATATACTCAAACATTGTATCATATGCTTTGAAAGCCCAAATCTTTGAAACCCTGAAATGTTGATTCCTTTGTTATCCAATTCTTTCAATACCAGCATCCAAGCTTTTAAATTATCTTATTGATCCTTACAAGGATTGAAACCCTTTCATTGTTAAACACTCATTATTGTTAATGATTCTGGTTATTGTTTATTATTGCTTATTCTGTTATTCTTTTTTTTATAAAATTATGGACCAGATTCGTGGTCAGACCATATAATGGTCAAGTTAGGCCTATGTGTGCCTTGGATCCAGTAGTTAGAGCAATGCTGTGTGCCTTGCTCGGGGTTAGTGCGTGACTGATCAGCAGCCTAACCTTGGTTTTTAAATTAAAAGTATGATATCCAATTCTAAATCATAATCCATTGTTCACCTGATATCCTAATCATGTTCTCTTGATGATCATTATTCTCAGTTTTGTTATTATGACTTGCTGAGCTAGTTAGCTCATTTGTGCAATGTTGTTTATATTCTTTCCAGTTAAAAAGGAACCAATTGGTAACGAGGATCCCCAGTCCAACGCGAGAGCTAGGGGTTCAGGTTGAGAAAGCTGAGCTAGTAGGCTTCTTTTGGAATAATTTAAGTCTGTAAAAGTTTGTAATAAAGTTTAATACTCAGTTTGAGTTTGAATGGTTGGGATTTGAATGATATGTAATATAAGTAGATGTGTGGCTTGTGTGCATACTTTAACCTGTTGCGATCCGTGGTAGTTGGTAAATAGGGTCACTGCATATTATTGTTATCTTTATTATTGTTATAAGCATGTTATAAATAAGATGTGTGTGTGTGTGTTTGTGTGGACCCCAAACTTCTGACCCGGGTTTGGAGGGCGTCACAATATGTCTAGCATTGCGAGAGGGAAGAGAGGAGTAGATTACAGCGAAGAAACGGAGCAAAAATCAGACATTTTCCAGTAGGGGTCTGAGCGCCCGCTCAGCTATGCTGCGCGGCCACGCAGGAAGCTGAGCGCCCGCTCAGCTATGCTGAGCGGCCGTGCAGGGACGGGAAATTATAATATTTATTTTAGACTCCTATTTTTGTTTGGCTTCCAACTTCTGTGTAATCTGAGTTTTATGGGACTTCTATATAAGTAGATTTCAGAGACGTTTCACGTGTGTTGAATCGTTGTATTAATCGAGGAGCGAAGGAGATAAGGAAGAAGACCGTTCTAGCACACCGCAACGAAGATGAAGCATATTTTCTTGTGATTCTTTATTTCGTTGTAACGTTGGATGCTAGTTTTCTTTGCTTTGAACCTATTTACTCTTGTGACGTACTCTGGTTTAATATAATTAGTTTAGTTATTATTCTCTTGTGTTTATTTATCATGTTTTCATATGAACCCATGATGACGATAAGTGCTATCATGGGCTAATCGTGATCATGGGGTCGTAACGGATTTAATATGGAATTCTTTAGTTAGTTGTTTAATACCTTAGTGTGTGATGATTGTATGATATCTAGTATTGGTTGTGCGTATTCGTCTTATGTGCGTCACGAACATATAAGATATGGAGTTAATCTCTTAAGAAGTGATGGTGGATCTCGAGATTTAGAACTTGCCATACTCGTATAGGTTCATGTATGATGTTGCATGATTAATGGGTAACTCTAACTGTTTTATTCGCCTTGTGTAATCAAAAGGAATAACTTATGCTTAAATCATTATGTTGTCAATTTCTGTAGACATATAGGGACTCAACATAATTGATGCCTATTCAACTTCTATCTTAATTGTGGATGTTTGGTAGAATGGTATTAGTACAATGAAAGTTGGCTTTTATCAGTTTCGTGTTATTCGATTAATATCATCACTGTTGCATGCTAAGGGTAATAACAATGACTATTGAAGGAAGTAGTAATGAAATTGTGATCTCATGAGTGTTTTATTATTGTTAATTAGAAGTGTTAATTAAGTGGTTAATTTTAGTTAATAATTAGTTAACAAATTTAAGTGTTATTGTCTTAACATTGAGAAGTAAACCTACATTGGTGAGTGAGTTTAATTGAACATAATTAGTCTGAGTCTCTGTGGGAACGAACTAGAAAGTATTCTATATTACTTGCGAACGCGTATACTTGCATCTGTTATTAGCGCGCGTTTTCGCCCTAACAATATGTCGATAGCTCTATACCCGAACCTTCTCGCACCATAATGATTGCTGCCACCGACACTGCACCAGCAAAAGAAATTCCTAACCCAAAATATAAGGAATGGTTCATTGTAAATCAGTAAATAGTCAGTCACATCACTACTTTTTATCTGAAAGCGTTTCCCAGCTCACAATTGGCTTTGATACCTCAAAAGAAATTTGGGACTGCCTAGCCAGCCACTTCTCTCAGCGTTCTGCCGCTAGTGCGTCCAGCCTCAAGCTTCAATTACTTTAGCTCAACAAAGACTCACAATCAATTGATGACTATCTTCGCCATGTTAACTCACTTATTGACCAGTTAGCAGCTAATTAAAAGTCACTCTCTGATGAAGATTTAGTACTTGCAACACTACATGGACTTGGGCCAGACTACCTCATGCTTCGAACGACCCTCTCTCAACACTCTTCTCTTCCCAATTTTACCAAGCTACGTGCTCGTAATTTAGCCTTTGATGCCCAACAACGTCACCAAGATCAAGGGAAAATAACTGCTCTATTTCATGGAACTAAGGCTCATCGCGAAAATCAAAGTCAGAATAGCCGCAATAATAATTCAAATGGTCAAAATTTTAACAAGTCCAAGCGATATTATTCAGGGTGCAAATTCGGGATACAACAAAAGGGCAATTTCTCATCACCGCAATTCCATCACCAACAATTTTCTACATTTAGACCCTACGCTTCTTCGAGCTGGGCCCCTCATCCTTAACCATCAACTGGAATACTCGGTCCGGCTCCAACTTGGTGTTCTAATTGTCAAACAAACCAGCACGGACAACGACAATTCCCCCATAGGTTCACAGGGCCAACCACTTCTGCACCCTTTGCAAGAGCTCATTTTGCTGCTGATCCAAATTGGTACCCAGATACCGGAGCGACCCATCATATGACCGCCATGCCTTTTAACAATCCAGAAGAGTATAGTGGTCCATAATGTTTATATGGGTAATGGGAACTCAATTTGTTTCCCATACTGGTAACCTACTAATATCCTTGGGATCTTCTCATTTTACATTACAAAATGTCTTTCACATTCCTTCTATTCATAAAAATTTGTTATCTGTTTACAAAAGATAATCAAGTCTTCTTTCTTTTTGCCCCTGATTTTTATCAAATATATTGCTTACAATCTGGTCGTCTTTTATTTCAGGGCCCTTGTAAAGACGGGTTATATCCGCTTAAGTTGTCTCATACATCTTCCAGTCCATAAGCCCTCGCTGCTATACATTCTTCCATCTGGCTCAATCGTCTGGGCCATCCCTCATCTGATGTCTTGTCACATTTAAGTCCTAGTATTGGTTCTAAAATTTCTTTTCACAATTTTTGTCATGAATGTGCTCTTAGCAAGTCCAATAAATTACCTTTTGAATACAATAGATCTTATGCTGATTCACCTTTTTATGCTGTTCATAGTGATGTATGGTATTCATCTACCTCTTCCACTCGTCGATTTAAGTATTAAGTTCTTTTCACTGATGAATTTTCTCGCTATACATGGATATATCCAGTACATCGGAAAAATGAAGTACTCGCTCACTTTAAGATATTAGTTGCAAAAATTCAAAATCTTTTTGGCATCATCATTAAATTTCTCCAAAGTGACAATGGAAATAAATATGTTAATCATGAATTCACCTAATATTGCAACTCATTGGGAATTCTGCAACGATTTTCATGTCCTCACACACCTGAATAGAATGGGCTAGCAGAAAGAAAGCATCATTATATTGCAACCATGGCCCGTAACCTTCTCCTTACTTTTGGTGCTCCACACAAGCTTTGGATGGAAGCTGTTCTTACATCCGTCTATCTTATTAATCTTCTTTCTACCTCTATCTTAAATTGGGAATCTCCGCATCATCGTCTATACGGGATTCATCCTTCATATATTTCCTTCGAGTCTTTGGGTGTTCTTGTTTTCCGTATCTTGGTCCGTATGTCTCTGATAAATTGTCTAGTCGAAGTATAAAATGCGTCTTCTTGGGATACAGTCCTCAACAAAAGGGTTATAGATGCCTTGACCCTAGAACTGGTCGTGTCTATGTGTCTAGGCATCTTATTTTTAACGAAACTTCTTTTCCATACAAAAACATGCAAGTACAGGCACCTCGCCCTTTGGAATTATCTTTTTTACCAGGCCCATCCTCTTTTTTAAGGCCATCAGAAGGATCAGCAAACCCTGGGCACATTAATCCATCTACAGAGTCTCATTTCAACAATAATGAAGTGTCTCAGTCCTCTGATGAGACATCATCACTGCCATCTTCCAATTTAACAACACCAAATCAGGTCCCAACTTCCATAAGTCCACCACCTGTCCTAACCTATTAGTATCGCAATAGAGTTAATCCAGACTTAATTCCAGAATCAGCAACGACTGAATCTGACGCAACAATAGAGGCTTCAACAGCCCGTCATCCACATGCTCAACATCCGGTGATAACTCATTCCAAAGGTGGTACACTTCCGCATAATAAACGTCATGAAACAACAGTAAAACATCATTTTCCTCAAGCTCTCTTAAGTGCCATTGAAATTTCTGAACCTACATGTTATTCAGAGGCTCCTAAGCATGAAATTTGGTGCGATGCTATAAGAGAGGAAATCAATGCACTATTGAAGAATCAAACTTGGAATCTTGTGCCTCCATCACCATCTCACAACATAATTGTTAGTCCCCTAACAATATGAAAAGAATTACAGAAGGGGGGTTGAATGGAATTCTTGAAAAATTTTCGTGAAATAAAATGTTCTAACTCAAATATAAATATAAGTGTTTTGATTAGCACAATGCGGAATAAAAACTTATGTGAATCAAAACACAAATAATTAAAAACAAGAGTCTTTAAAAACTTTTTGATGGATTTGAATGATTCCACCAGAGATATATTATATATATCGAGAGAAATCTGTGTAATGCTCACAACTGCTTACAAATATTGAACTACTGAGAATAGAGAGAAATGCTAATAATTCTGCTTACAAATGTTTCTCACTTTTTGTATCTCAGATTATTATTTCTATTTGCTACTTCTTGGTTCATATAATACCAAGATTACAAAGTGAAAAGACAAGATCATAATAAAAACTATCGAGTCTACTTTGCTACTTTGTTCTCTATTACCCAGTTAATAGGCTTCCTCATTCCATTTGCATACACTTCGATGCATGTGACTATGTTATCACTGTCAACAGATATTTGAATTCTTTATCCATTGAGTATATGATCATCCGTCGAGTTTATGATCATCCGTTGATGGCTTTATTGATCATCCATCGACTGTTATATTGATCATCCGTTGATAGCCATTTGATCATCCATCGATGGCTCTGTTAATCATCCGTCGGTAGCTATTTTGGCACTTGACTTCATTTTCTTTATGCAGAATTACAAGACATCATCTATGTACAATTAATCAACCTATTCTGCATATCTAGTTAAAGTCAACATGACTTATATGCTACTACAAAATCTATACAAAGGTGTATGCAGAAATGTGCTACAGACTCATTATTACATAAGCTACTCACTCGATGGATAATAGGTCATCATCCGTTGGGACTATAATGAGTTATCCATCGAGACTAAATTTCTTATTCGTCGAGTGCTACATTATTTCACTAAGTAAAATCTACTGAGGTGTTTTGTTCATGTAATCATCAAGTACACAACATATGCACAACAATCTCCCCCATTTTATGTCTACTGGAATTGTAGCCATAAATTAAGAGATACTTAATGATAACAAAACACCCTAAACATACAACTTTAAAAGAAAGTAGATAATATTGAAAAGTGCTTCAAATAACAAAATGTACAAAGTTTAGCTCACAGTCATTTTCAAGATGCTCCTCTAGTCTGAGCAGATTTATCTAGTTCCTTGAAGGTCTAGATCTTCTTCCAAGCTTTCTGTTGTTTTCTTTAGTCTGATTTTGGAGCTGCTTGTGGAATTCTAGTTCATCAGATTCTAAGAGATTTAGCTTTTCTTGCATTTCCAAAAGAGTCTCATTGATAGAGATACTCAATTGGTCTTCCAATCTGAAGAATCTTCTCACACCTTTGTCATCCATGAACTCCATCAGCTAGTAGGGCCTTAGATGCACTCTTCTTCCTGTGTAAGGGATGGTTAGAGTCTTTGGGAGTGCATCTTTAGCTCTAACACTCCTTAGTTCTTCAATCTTCTTCAATACCAATCTTCTTGCAGTAATGTTGAACCCAAAGTTCTTTTTGAAGGATGAATAAACTTTAATCAGTACAGCTTGACTTTCTTGAAGAATCCTGTGAAGTGGCCACTGAATCTCCTTTCCTCCTTTGTACTTGAACACTAACCTTTCAGGTAGGTTTCTGTATGCATCAATTCTTCTCACTTCATCTAGTTCATCTAGATAGAGGTTTAGATTAGAAAATTCTTTTATGTCACACAAGTACATGTAGTCTCCCCTATTGACTTTGGGCTGAGCTTTAACTACAGATTTGGATTTGAGAGGTGACAACTTCACTTTCTTGACTGCTCTTGACTTTGTTCTTTTTGGCTTGCTAAGGATTGGTAGATTGAAGTCAGGAATTGGTATGTTCTCCCATTCTATTGGCTCATCCTTGGGCACAATAGGTTCACCATGTATATTCCTGTAGGGATCCACCACCCTTGTATCTTCAAGTACAACAGAGGGCTTTGATGCTTGAGTTGTAGATGGTGTGGATTCCTTAGGAAATTGATCTTCCACTTCCTTGTCAACAATATCCAGTTTCCTTTTAGTTCTTTTAGCCAATTGCTTCTTTCTTGGAGATTTCCTCTGTTGTTCAACTTGCTTCTTTGATTCAATAGCTTCAGATGGTTGAGAAGGAATTTGTTGTGATGAATTTACAGCATGTAGCTTGGCCAAGATAGCAATATGCTCTTTCTTCTGTTTAGCCTTTTTAGCATCTAGAGTAGCCTGCTTCTTTTCTTGCTTCAATCTAGCTTTTTCTTCTCTCTTTGCTTGAGCAAATTGAGGGTGTCCAGCCACCACACAAATTTCTTTCCCATTCCTGAAAATCTTAGCAATCCTCCTTTTAGAAGCTGAATCAGCTGGATATTTATAGAAAGCAATTGACCTTGACAGAAGTTTCTTCTCATCAGGCTTAGTTGTCTCATACACAGTGTCCAAAGGGTTCTTCAATGATTATTTTGAGTAGTTTACCATTGGTTTAAGAATTGTTTCAGCCTTTGGAGATTTGATGCAGGAAGACTGTCCTCTTTCCAGATAGTTCATGCTCATCTCATTCATACTAATTTGCTTGACTTGAGAGTGATGGATGGCTGACTTAACTGGCTCCTTGACAAGTTCAAACTTCTTCTGTATCTCATCATCAATCTTCTCCCAGTTGACTAAACTCAACTTTTCTTTATCAGCTGCTTTCAAGTTGGCTGCTGCTGCATGAATCAGATCAATACCAACTGTAACTGGTGGCTTTGAGATAGTAATTGAAGGTATAATTACTTTACTGATTTGTATCTGAAGTTTCTCCCCCTCACTTGGTCCTTTCTTCCCTTTTTTGTTATCATCAAGTTGAGTAGAGGAGGGGGTTTGAGCAGCCACCAGTTTTTGAAGTAGATCAGTCTGTTGGGCTTGATGGAGATGAATGGCAGTTAAAGATGCTTCCATGGCTGACATTCTTGTGTCCAAGGCATCTATCTTGGTTGACAGATCAGATTTTTTCCTTAATTGCCTCTTGATGTCAAGCATTGTAGCTTCTGAAAGTTTAGAATTTATCCTGTCTGAAATAGCCTTTTTCATCTCCTCAATATCATTCTTCATTGTATTCACGTCTCTAGCATGCTGGAAGCCCTGGAATTGTTGAAGTTGCAGGGAGGCTAGATGTGCCTGAAGGAGCTTCTTGGTGCTGGAATTGGTAGTGGTTTGAAGATCAGTATTTGTCTGATTGATTAACTGGATCAGGGTTGTCTTGAAGTAATGTTCATCACAGTGCTTTGAGAATGCCCATGATGGCATAACTGACTTTGAGCTTGAGCCTAATTGTCCCCTATGTCCATTGCTTCATCTTCACTATCCCCACTCTCATCTCCAAAGAAATCAGCGGAACCACCAGTCTCATAGTCAAGATCACCAGCTGTAGAAGGCAAAGCTGTGATGGCATCCTTAGCTCTCATTATAGACTATGTGGTATGCACCAAATTCAGCATCATTTCTGCATTGTCATTTCCCTGGTCAGCTAGAAGTTGATAAGCTGGAACAGGGTGAGTAAATGCCTCAGCATCAAGGGAAGTGGAATATATAACAGCTTTAGGATGCTGAGATAGTCCTTCTCTGTCTGCATCCTGGACATTCATTAACTCACTAGCAATGACATCTATCTTTATTGCTCCAGTACCTGCATTTATCT
This sequence comes from Apium graveolens, assembly GCF_009905375.1. NCBI lineage: Eukaryota > Viridiplantae > Streptophyta > Magnoliopsida > Apiales > Apiaceae > Apium > Apium graveolens. Next base: position 90,917,069 of record NC_133654.1, read on the forward strand.
CATTTTCTCTCTTTTGTTGCATCAGGGTCTCACCCTGGCTCCCCACCCTCACACCCTCACCTTCACCTACTAAGGTGGGACTCCTCTCACTCTCTTTTGCCAATCCTGAAGAAATGGATTACAGATTTTCACTCATTTCCTTTCCTTTTTCCTGGGAGCAACCCAGACTCTCACTCAAAACACTCTTCTCTCTCAATCCTAAGAGTGACAGTACAACCACCAAATCTTCTGCACTTGAAATAATTGAAGTTTGAAATTGTGCAGAGATACTCGACGGATGAGTGATATCCATCGAGTGAGTGGTTTTGCTATCCGACGGATAAGTGCTATTAGGCTTATCCGTCGGGATACAATCACTACTCGACGGATGAGCAATATCCGTCGAGTGAGTAGAAATGAATGAGCTGGGAATAGAAACTATTGTTGACTCTGTGCTGATTGAAGATATTTTAGGCACAGATGACACAACAGTTCTTGAAAGAATTGGAAAGTGAGCCAACAAATCATCTAAAAGATGATGCTCACTTGCACTAGATTTTGGCTTCCCCAACAGAGTTAAAGAAGGGGAATCGGGAATTGATGTGTTTATCATATCCACATCCAGAGAATTTGTTGGTGAGTTTGGTGTTTGAGGTGCTTCTATAACTAGAGATTTTGGTTGTGACTCCACATTTATTGGAGCCACATCAAACTGAATTTGTGAAGGTGCAGTGACTGTGTCTTTAGCACCAGTTTGCATAGTGTGTGTACCCTGTGTATCCCCAAAGGTTTTAGATTTCTTCTTTCTGGCATAAGTTTGGGGTGAGCTTGTGTCCCTAACCCTCTTGGCATGTGCTCTTGGTTGAGAACTTTGTTCAATAGCTACATCCTTTTGGGAGGATGCAGCTAGAAATGAGCTTTTGTCCTTTTTAAGCACTGCAGTTTGTTGGGAAACTGCAGTGTGGCTAGGCTGGGATTCACTCAACTCTCCAACCTTATTGTTGGGGTTTCTTTTATGTTCACCCCTTCCCTCACCTAACTTACCCTCCTTCACACTCCCCTTTTTGGCTTTAGTTGATTTTTCAACTGGCATCTTTTGGGAGATACCAGAGGGGGCTTTCTTTGACTTGGATTTTGAAATAATTATAGGTTTGGCAGCTTTGGTAGGAAACTGTTTGGTCATTGACACAGTTGCCATAGCTACACTTGAAATCAAAAAAATTGTGGAGGTTGGAATAGTTGTAGGGATAGGTGAACTTACCTCACTTACCTGAGGTGTTTGCATTACAGGAAAATAGAATATTGGCACATCCTTGTGATGATTGGCCCTGTTCAAATCTGTAATGAGCCTTCTCTCTTGAACCCAACAATCTAGTTTGTTGTTAGGGTTCTCAAGCACAATTTCTTCACAGATGTGGTTAGCTAATGACATAAGAAATCTAGCATAATACATATTCTTACTTCTTTTATTTAACTCTCCTAATTTAAAACCTAACTCAAACAAGACAAGGTCACTAAAATTGTAGAATTTATCTGTAACTAGCATGTAGAGCATGAAAATATTCACTGAATCAAAATTACTGACCTTTCCTGAGAAAACTTTTATAACTACATCACACAAGAAACTCCACTCTTTTCTAAGACCCATTCTTCTAATATCACTTAGTTTAGAAGTAGGAAGTGCATAGTGCATGGAATTAAGCATATTGATTATATCAGTGTTAGTGTGTGGTGAAGTCACATTATTATTTGGAATTTTGAAACATGCTTTTATCACATCACTATTAATACATAATTCTTTACCTTTAATGGTTAGAGTGATGGTCTTATATGTAGAGTTGTAGGTAGCAGTGGTCCACATCTCTTCAACAACTTCACAGAAGATTGTGGGTGATTCCAGTATGGCATAGTTAAGCTTGCAATTCTTCACAAAGTCCATCATCTTGTGATAGTCTCCAGATTGCTGAACACCCTTATTCACTAGTGTGGTGAAATTGTTCTTCTCATAAATGAACCCAGTTTGAGACATAATCTTTACAACAGGTGACATTGTTAGAGAATAAAAGCTTGAAGAGAAAGAGAGTAAGTGCTTTGAGAGAGAATGAAATTAGAGCAGTTGAATTGAGAATGATAAAAAAAAAGCAATTGCAATGAAATAAGCTTTTATACTATCTCAAAAATAACTGATAAAAATAATAAAGTAAAATATATTAACCAATAGAAATTGCCTAAAATAGCCGTTTAAAAATAAACTGTAAAAATTCCACCCATTATCCATCGTGTTATGCTTACAAGTTGTAAGTATACTCGATGGATAATGTACATGGAATTAACGGCTGAGATTAAGACAATTTGACGGATGAGGATAAACTGTTATCCGTCGAGACATAAAATAATCCAGAAACATAATTGATTTTTGTTAGCAAATAATATATCAACGGATGATATTGATAAGTCTCAAAATATCCTTGTCGAGAACTCTGTGAATTAACACTATTAGAGAACTCTACATGGTCTTATCGATAAGTCATAATAGAGCTTATCGAGAAGTCATTCAAGAAGTCTGTAAATAGACTTATCGAGGATTCACTCGAGAACTCTAAAATAACTTGTCGATAAGTCATTTTGACTTATCGAGAACTCAGTTCTCTATATCTTTGAGTACTGATATTCTGCCTTGTGTTAATTTTACACATTTAAGAATAAAGATCATCCGTCGAGATGTAAATTTTGACTTAGCCAAAATTTCATTCAAGACTGAAAAATCCATTAAGTTTCTGGCTGCATTTCAACATGCAAAATAACTCAGATAGATTTAAGAGTAATTAAGCATACCTAACTCACTTACCAACCTTGAAAAGGTGGATTCATCCAGTGGCTTGGTAAAGATATCTGCAAGCTGCTTCTCACTTCGAACAAAATATAGTTCCACAGTATCATTCATTACATGTTCCCTTATGAAATGGTACTTGATATCTATGTGCTTTGTCATTGAATGTTGTACTGAATTTTCAGTGATGGCAATTGCACTTGTATTATCACAGAAAATAGGAATCCTTTCAACTTGCAAACCATAGTCTAGCAATTGATTTTTCATCCATAATATCTGTGCACAGTAACTACCAGCAGCTATATATTCAGCTTCAGCTGTAGAAGTAGAAACTGAATTTTGCTTTTTACTGAACCAGGACACAAGCTTGTTTCCTAGAAATTGACAGGTTCATGTTGTACTTTTTCTATCAATTCTACAACCTGCATAATCTGCATCTGAATAACCAGTTAGATCAAAATCAGAATCTCTAGGGTACCAAATGCCAAGTTTTGGTGTTCCCTTGAGATATCTGAAAATTCTCTTAATAGCTATTAAGTAGGATTCTCTAGGATCAGCCTGAAATCTAGCACATAAACATGTAGCAAACATTATATCTGGCCTACTAGCTGTTAAGTACAGAAGTGAGCCAACCATGCCTCTATAACTTGAGATATCCACAGACTTTTTCAGTAGTGTTTAATTCAAGCTTAGTTGTTGTGGCCATGGGAGTTTTTGCAGATGTGTAATCCATTAGATCAAACTTCTTTAAAAGATCAAAAATATATTTAGTTTGACTAATGAATATTCCATCACTAACTTGCTTAACTTGTAAGCCAAGAAAGTAAGTTAGTTCTCCCACCATATTCATTTCATACTTACTTTGCATCAATTTGGCAAACTTTTTGCAAAGTTTTTCATCTGTAGAGCCAAAAATAATATCATCTGCATAAATTTGAACAAGTATACTAGAGCCATTAACTTTTCTGAAAAATAAAGTTTTATCTACAGTACCTCTTGTGAAGTGATTTTCCAAAAGGAACTTTGATAAAGTGTCATACCAGGCTCTAAGTGTTTGATTCAGTCCATAAAGTGCTTTCAATAGATAATAGACATGTTCTGGGAAATTTGGATCTTCAAAGCCAGGAGGTTGACTGACATAGACTTCTTCCTCTAAATCTCCATTCAGAAAGGCACTTTTAACATCCATTTGATAGACCTTGAAATTGGCATGGGCTGCATAGGCTAAGAAGATTCTGATGGCTTCAAGTCTTACAACAGGAGCAAATGTTTCATCAAAATCTATTCCTTCTTGCTAACAATAGCCCTTAGCAACCAATCTAGCTTTGTTCCTGACTACTATGCCATTTTCATCCATCTTGTTTCTGAATACCCATTTGGTATCTATTGGATTCTTTCCTTTAGGCTTGGGCACCAGCTTCCATACATTATTCCTTTCAAATTGGTTTAGCTCCTCCTGCATAGCTAAAATCCAATCAGGATCCAACAAAGCTTCTTCTACCTTCTTTGGTTCTTCCTTGGAAAGAAAGCTACTGTATAGACATTCTTGAGTTGCTCTTCTTATTTGAACTCTAGAAGAAACATCACCAATGATAAGCTCAAAGGGGTGATCTTTTGTCCATTTCCTTTGTTGAGGTAGATTAGCTCTAGATGAAGAAACCTCATTGTTGTCTTGATGTGTGATTGAGTTTTGATTGTTAGAAACTCCCCCTGAGTTTGTGGATCTTTGATTTGAGAAAGGGGAACACTCTATAGGTGATCTATCTTGACTTCTTGCTCCTTTTGATAACCTGACGGATGGTGAATTTTGAGTACCGACGGATGAAGCTGGTTGTCTCCCGACGGATAACGCAGATTGCCTCCCGAGAGATGAAGCATTATGCAACTCGACAGATGTCGAGTTTTATGCTTCATTGGTAGTAGATTTATCTGCATTATCCTTACCTACATTCTCTTGATCACTCTCATCATCACTGTCATCACTAACCATCTCCTCATTGTCAAATTTGAGGCTCTCATGGTAATCTCCATCTTTCAGTCCTTCAATCTTTTTATCATCAAACACAACATGTATTGATTCTACAATAATATTGGTTCTTAGATTGTAGACTCTATATGCTTTACCAACAACATATCCAACAAAAATTCCTTCATCTGCTTTAGCATCAAACTTCCCATTTTGATCAGTTTGATTTCTCAGAATATAGCATTTACAGCCAAAGACATGAAGAAAATTTAGAGTTGGCTTCTTGTTCTTGAACAATTGATAGGGAGTCATGCATCTTGCTTGATTAATAGAGAAATATTCTGAGTGTAGCATGCAGTATTTACAGCTTCAGCCCAGAAATATGTTGGTAACTTAGATTCTTCAAGCATTATCCTGGCAGCTTCAATGAGTGATCTGTTCTTCCTTTCCACTACTCCATTATGTTGTGGAGTTCTTGCTGCTGAAAACTCATGCAGAATCCCATTTTCCTCACAAGATGCTCTCATGACTGCATTTTTGAACTCTGTTCCATTGTCACTCCTGATTCTTCTAACCTTGAAATCAGGATGATTATTGACTTGCCTTATGTGATTGATGATGATTTCACTAGCCTCATCTTTAGACTTTAGGAAATATGTCCAAGAGAACTTTGAGAAATCATATACAATTACTAGGCAAAATCTTTTCCTTGAGATGGACAATACATTGACTGGTCCAAACAAATCCATGTGAAGTAGTTACAAAGGCTCTTCAATTGTTGAATCAAGTTTCTTCCTGAATGATGCTTTAGTTTGCTTCCCCTTTTGGAAGGCATCACACAGTCCATCCTTAGAAAACTCCACTAGAGGAATGCCTCTAACCAGTTCTTTCTTCACTAGCTCATTCATGGTCTTGAAGTTTAAATGGGATAACTTCTTGTGCCATAGCCAACTTTCATCCTGACTTGCTTTACTGAGAAGACAAGTAACAGATTCTGCATTGGATGAGTTGAAATCATCTAGGTACACATTCCCTTTTCTCAGACCAATGAGAACCACTTTGTTGCTTCTTTTATTAGTCACAACACAGGCTTCTGAATTGAAGGTTACTAAGTTTCCTTAATCACAAAGCTGGCTGATACTCAACAAGTTGTGTTTGAGACCATCCACTAAGGCAACCTCCTCAATGATGACATTGTCCTTTGAAATCAAGCCATATCCCACAGTATAACCCTTGATATCATCTCCAAAAGTAATACTTGGGCCAGCTCTCTCCTTATTCTCTGTGAGCAGTGTAGAATCACCAGTCATATGTCTTGAACAACCACTATCCAAGTACCAAAGATTCTTTCTGTTTCCCTGCACACATCAAAATCAAATCAAGTTGATTTTGGTACCCAAGTTTCCTTGGGTCCTGCCTTGTTAGCTTTCTTTTTCTGTTTCTTAGGCTTTGTCTCATTTGACTAAGGAATCTCTGATTCATCCTTAGTCATTTGAGTTGGGCCTTTGAAACCATTCATTACAACATAATTATCATGCATATTATGACTAACAGGAAATGGCATGCTATGTGTACACATGTTATTCCAGTAAGGCAAGCTAAATGGCATTTGTGGCATACTATATGCAGCATAATAAGGATTAGGTACAAATGGCATATTAGCAAACTGTGCATTCCTGTTCTGTGTAGACATAGCATTAATAGGCATAGGAGGCATGGCATTCATGTTAGGAAATTGAGGTTGCACAGATATGGAAGTAGGCATGGCAGATTTGCAATTAACAGACAAATGATTTACACTACCACACTTGACACAGATTTTTCTAGGAGCATATTTATCAGGTGTGTAGTTATTGTGTTTCTTAATCCCTACTTTACCATTCCTATTGCTTTTCTTTTTAGTCTCTGTTTTTACCTCAATCTTTTCAAGTTTGTCACTTAACTGTTTGACAGTCATGTGACCAACATTAGCCTTTTTCCCTTTCTTAACCTGACTCGATTCTCCTGAAATAAAGTTCTTGGAAACAGACCCATACTTCTCATTCAGCTTAACAAGTTTGGCTTTACTGATAGGCTTGCTTACAGCCGACGGATGAGGATTTTCATCATTCGACAGATAACACTTTTTATTATCCGACGTATGATCCTCATCATCCGTCGAGTCTACATATGTAAGCACTCCATCTACCAAATTTGGTTCTAGTTTCTCTTTGTTCTTTTTCGAGGTTGCATCACAGAAAGACTCAATTCCTTGAACTTTGGTGATTTCAGCATGGACATCCCTGGATGTTTTCCATGCTTTAATCACCTCTTGTTCATGCCCGAGCTGCTTCTTCAAAATTTCCTCTTTCTTCAAGGACTCAGTTAATTCCTCCTTGGAAATTTTACACTAAATTCTTAATTTTTCAAAATCAATAAACTGAGACTCAAGCACATTATTTCTCTCACTCAAAAACAAATTGTTTTCTTTGATTTTAGCATTTTCTTTAGTAAGAGACTTAAGTGTAACATGCAAATGATATAACTCTGTAGACATATCATTTATGGCATCATTACACTCAACTTTAAATAAATATGCAAGGTTTGTAGTAATTACCTGATTACTTGAAGAGCTTGTTTCTGTCTCATCAGACTTGGCCATTAGGGCTAGATTGACATAGCTGACATCTTCATCTTCATCCAGGCCATCTGCTGCCCAGTCATTTTCTTGTGTTATGAAAGCCCTTTCCTTTTGTTTGAGCAGCTCAAAGTATTTTTGCTTATAATCCACTGGCTCAAACTTTTTATAACTGGAATCTGACTTCCTACACTCACTGGCAAAATGCCCTGCCAAGCCACATTTGAAACATTTGAATTTTGATTTATTCACCATGTTTCTATTTGGCTTGGCTGCTCCAAAGTTCTTCTTGAACTTGAGCTTGGAAAATCTCCTGGAAAGAAATGCTAGGTGTTCATCAATGTCCTCCATGTCATCTTGGCTCAAAGAATCTTCACTTTCTACTGCAAGTCCCTTGCCCTTGTTCTCACAGACCCTTGAAGTTGATTCAACAACTTCCATCTTCACTTCCTTCTCCTTTTCCAACTCAGCAACTAGTGCAATGGATCCTCCTTTCTTCTTTCCTCTCTCCATCCTTTCATCCTGCTCTATTTCAACTCATAGGTTTTCAGGATGCCATACAGTCTCTCCAAAGTAAACTCCTTATAATCATGTGAGTTTCTTAATGAGACTGTCATTGGTTTCCATTCCTTTGGAAGAGATCTAAGGAATTTCAGATTGGAGTCTTTTGTTTGATAGACCCTTCCATGCAACTTTAGAGCATTTAGTAGTTTTTGAAACCTACTAAAAATGTTAGTGAGAGACTCACTTTCTTCATTGTGAAAATGCTCATATTGCTGAATCAAGAGCTGCCTCTTGTTTTCTCTAACTTGCTCAGTGCCATCACAGATTATCTGTATTGTATCCCAAACATCCTTGGCAGTTTTGCAGTTGATAATGTTGTCAAACATATCTCCATCAACTCCATTAAACAGGATGTTCATGGCCTTTTTATCCTTCCTGACTTGTTCAATGTCAGGATCAGACCATTCATGCCTTGGCTTGGGGACTGATGGCTCGTTTCCTGTTGCTGCTCTCATTGGAACATGAGGGCCTCTTTCTATGCAGTCAACATAGGCCTCATCTTGAGAAAGCAAATGAAGATGCATCTTTACCTTCCAATGATGGTAAATATCTTTATCCAGAAAAGGGATCTTGACTCCAACATCCTTCTTGTTCATCTTGCTATATTATTTTGATCTTTAAACTCTTTATAAGTTAAGAGCTTGCTCTGATACCAATTGTTAGTCCCTTAACAATATGACAAGAATTACAGAAGGGGGGTTGAATGGAATTCTTGAAACTTTTTCATGAAATAAAATGTTCTAACTCAAATATAAATATAAGTGTATTGATTAGCACAATGCGGAATAAAAACTTAAGTGAATCAAAATACAAGTAATTAAAAACAAGAGTCTTCAAAAACTTTCTGGTGGATTTGAATGATTCCACCAGAGATATATTATATATATCGAGAGAACTCCGTGTAATGCTCACAGCTGCTTACACATGTTGAACTACTGAGAATACAGAGAAATGCTAAGAATTCTGCTTACAAATGTTTCTCACTTTTTGTATCTCAGATTATTGTTTCTATTTGCTACTTCTTGGTTCATATAATACCAAAGTGATAAGACAGGATCATAATAAAAACTATCCAGTCTAATACTTTGCTACTTTGTTCTCTATTACCCAGTTAATAGGCTTCCTCATTCCATTTACATACACTTCGACGCATGTGACTATGTTGTCACTGTCAACGGAAATTTGAATTCTTTATCCATTGATTATATATCATCCGTCGAGTTTATGATCATCCGTTGATGGATTTATTGATCATTCGTCGACTGCTATATTGATCAGCTGTTGATAGCCATTTGATCATACGTCGATGGCTCTGTTAATCATCCGTCGGTAGCTATTTTGGCACTTGACTTCATTTCATTTATGCAGAATTACAAGACATCATATATGTATAATTAATCAACCTATTCTGCATATCTAGTTAAAGTCAACATGACTTATATGCTACTACAGAATCTATACAAAGGTGTATGCAAAAATGTGCTACAGACTCATTATTACATAAGCTACTCACTCGATGGATAATAGGTCATCATCCGTCGGGACTATAATGAGTTATCCTTCGGGACTAAAATTCTTATCCGTCCAGTGCTACATTATTTCACTAAGTAAAATCTACTGAGGTGTTTTATTCATGTAATCATCAAGTACACAACATATGCACAATAACAATCAGATGCAAATGGGTATTCCGCCCTAAGCGAAATTCGGACGGCACAATCGAGAGACATAAAGTTTGGCTTGTTGCCAAAGGATTTCATCAACAACCAGGCATTGATTATGAAGAAACATTCAGTCTTGTTATCAAACCTGCCACAATAAGGACAGTCCCCGGTCTTGCTGTTTCTCGGAAATGGGCGCTTCGATAATTAGATGTCAAAAATACATTCCTACATGGATTTTTAAAAGAAGATGTTTATATGGCTCAACCCCCTGGATTTTTCGATCCATCTAGACCACATATGTCTGTAAGCTTCACAAATCACTCTACCGTCTCAAACAGCCTCCTCGTGCCTGGTTTCGCCGCATGACATCTTTTCTCTAAGTAGCTGGTTTTAAAAAAACTCTATTTTAAAATATTTAATATAATAAGATAATATTTTTTTTATGTGGATAGTAAAATTTATTTTATATTAATAATAAGAGAAGTGTTATAATACCCGAGAAAATTATGTAAATATTTTATGTTAAATGAATACATATTTATGTGTTTATATAAGTTAAAATGATAATTTGCCATGATATGACATGCAGTAATTGCTGTTTGTGTTCCCGTGTCGACCAGAAAATTTTTCAAATAATTATTATATGTTTAAACTACATTTATATGAATCGATCTACAATTAGGACGCATATTTATTTGCGTCTTTATCGAGGTACTCGTTTTATGTGTGTTTGAAGGTATTTTATGTGTTTTCGGGGTTTTCTGTTAGTTTAGGTAACGTTTCGGTTTTTTAAAAATCAACGGACCGGGACCCCACCGGGACGTCAAAGCCCACAAAATTCATGTTTTTATTTTTATAAAATCATTCATATTTCAAATACCCGGTATTTTTGTATTTTTAAATTATTCACAATTTTTGGGAAATTTTGACATAAATTTTGTATTTATTGGATTTAAAAATTATTCCCCGTAATTATTATTTTTGGGCCTAATTATTTTAATTAGGGGATAAAAACACCCTTAAATGATTTTAGAATATTAATTTTGCAGATAATATAAATAGCCCCACATTTTATTTTATTTTTATAAAAAAATTATAAAATTAGTAGATAATACCAATTAACCTTATCATTTCCCTATTCTTGTTCTTAAACCCTCCCAAAGATCAAATCGATCATTGAAGGTGATTCTGATATCCGTTTTTGATGCTCGAATGACCAATCTGAAGCTCTCCTCGAGCTCTTTGTGTTGATATCAATTTTATTATCTGAAGGTAATCGAATCTTAAATTCGATTTTTCATGTTCATAAACTTGAATTCGAGTTTTTGGATTTCTGGGGGTTTTTGAATGTTATTGATGATGGTTATATCTTCACCTTGATCTGTTGAGTAGATTCCTGATAATTTTATGTTTATTTTGATTCCAAAAATCTAAGTCGAGTTAATTATTTTAGTCATTTTTTATTTTCAATTTCTGAAATATTCATGAATTTGTTGTTGATTATGATCACTGGGTTCGATTATATGCATCCTGAACTTCGATTTGACGTATTTAGCTCTGTATTTGGTTAAGTATTGATCGAAAATGGGTGTTGGCCGGACTTAATATTGAGCTCGCTGGATTTGTTCGGTTTTTGGATCGGAATTGAAGCATTAAGCTTCGTTTGTTGTAGATAATGGTTGATAATAGTTTAGAGAAAGAACTGTGATTGTTTGGGGAAAGAATCAGATGTATTACAGCCGATTTTAGCCGGTTATGGACTCGCCGGAGTCCGGCGAAGGGCCGCCGGAATCTGGAGTTTTTCCAGAAACCGCTGGGTCTTCAAACGCGACCCGGTTGAGTTCATACCGACCCGTTTCGATTTATAAAAGACCCAGTTTTGATCCTAACAGCCCATCCCCTGTTTCCACAAATATGTTTCTGACAATTTCTTTTTAGTTTTCATTCAAAATTCATTTTCTGTTTTTTTTAAAAATTATTTGTTTTATTTTCAAAAATTATTTAATTATTATTTTAAATTCTAAAAATTATTTACTTAATTGTTTTAAATTCCAAAAATTATTTTCTTTTATTATTTTCAAAAAAATCCAATTTGATTTAATTATATATAATTTATATTAAGTAATCATTTATAGATTTAATTAATTGATTAATTTATTTAATCAATTAATTTTATTTATAAATAGTTAAAAAGTATAATTATTTATATTTAATTCAAATAATTCCTAAAAATTACTTTTAAACTTTTAAAAATTATATTTTGGTGTTTACAAATCATTTAATATTATTAATTAATTGATTTATTCTCATTTATTCTTATTTTATTCGTAATAAACAAATCGTTCGTCCGTTTAATACGAAACGAACGCGTATAGACTCAGAAAAATATTCTGCTTCCAATAAAAATACTTTCGAGGCCTAATTTCTTTTTTATTGAAAGGTCATTTGATTTGTGAGTCATTCTGAGTCGGTTTTTAATCGATAAATATTGTTATTGACCCGATTTCAATTCTAAACATACTGAGACCTATGTTTTGACGACCTGACTTATGTGCTACATGAAATATGTGATTACGTGTTATATGAATAACATGATTATGTGTTACGTGATATACATGCTATCTGTTGCAGTTTTAAAATGCTATGATTAGATATAAACGATTATGTAGACGTCAAGACATATAGTTACATCGATTGAGTTTGGTTCTGTCAATTAAGATAGTCCTTTTGTTTATAGAATCGAGTAGCAAGGAGCGTAGTCAAGTGTTAGACGGAGTCGGTAGCCAGCAGATATAAGCCAAGGTTATAGTGAGAAGTTACCGAGCATACCAGGCAAGTATTCCTCAACTTTCTTGTAGTATAATTGCAAGTATCTATATCTTCACTTATCATTCAAGTGATATTTATTTTGAACTCTATTATACTAGTTTCTATACTATTCTAAGTTCAAAATAGTTAAACATTTTATATTTCGCTGCAAATTACTCTATACAATGAAACTTTGAGATGAGATTAGTGAATAACTAATTGTCCTAGTTACTTCGCCAACAGTTGTTGAGATAATTATGACCATGAGAAATGGGGAGTTATGTTGTTAAGGATGTCGTTTGATTTGCCTCCTTTGATTGGAAATTGTTTTTATGAATGGATGGTTGCGTAAGAGGCCGTGGTGGCGGTCCAGTGTGAGCTATGTATTATACAAGATATAATACCTTGCTAGGCCGATATGTTCCGTGGGTACCCTTTGTTTAGTTGGATATGCTTCAGCATACCGGTATTGCTTCGCGGCTGATCACCGATAGCAACACACCTGTTAGTGTTTGTGCCCTAGAGACAACACTATTATGTTTATATTATGAAACATTTGGATTATTAATTATGATTATATGGATTATTTTTTAGTAATTTATTATATCTTTATTTTCTGTGATAAGATGTTAGATTAATAAATATCCTTGGAATATGATATGTAAATCTATATCTCTAAGTACGTGACTTAGAAATGAGATTATGAGAATAGTATTGATATTCCTAAAGGTCCCTAGTCAAGTATTATTGTTAAGGAATGATAATAAATACATTGAGACTAGTGTGTTTGTTGGCTGATGATCACATCTTATTGATCATATGTATGGTTATACTAAAGTCAAAACACAGGTACATATATTAAATACATGGTGCTGGATTGACCCGTTGTGAGATACTACATGTTTATAGTGTCATAAGTTAATCTCATAGTGATAATGATGTATTGGTCCTTTGACCTGAAATCATTATATTTCTATACAAGAATTAATATACTTTGATACTATTAAAAGTTATCCTTGACCGGGTAATAATAAAAGTAAACATTGGGTACATTATGAATCGTATGAGAAATATGAATGATCTAGATGGGATTTAGCCCTCCTTTATTAAAGGAGTGATATTATTGGCCTCTTTATTGAGTAAGACTATAAAATGCATGACCGTGCTCAAATACTGATTTGTAGAATAGTTTACTCATTGATCAAGGAAAGAAGGATTGAACGTTAACAGAGGATGACACAATGCATGCCTCGATTTTTATCTATAATATAACGCTAATGGGATTATATTACATTGTACATTATTCACGAAAGGTTTAATTGATCATCGATTTAATTATTATTACTTGGGTGAGAATGATGTATTACTAGATGTCGCTCATTGTTTATGATTTTAGATAAGATTTGAAATTGTTGCCAACGTAATAATAACCTAAAGGGTCGCACAAAGAATGATTGGAGGATTATTTAATTTAAATTCAGATTTAAATTAAATATAAGTAATTCGAATTATTTATTATTAATAAAGTGTGACTTAATTAATTAAATAAATAGGAAATTCGAATTTAATATTAAATCCAAAATTAAGTTATTGGATGATTAAGTGAGACTTAATAATATAATAATTAGAATTTTGAATTTAATAATAATAATAACTCTAAAATTCAGTTTAGGGTTGGAAGCCCATTAGATCTTGCCTATATAATATCTTTTTCGAATAGAATTAGGGTTACACGTTTTATTTGATAAAACATAAATCCTAGCAGCTTGAAGAGAGATAGAGAGAGCAAGAAGGCGGCCTCAAGAACGTGCTAGTACACATCCATCCTCCGAGCGATCATTCGTGTGGATACCTTCAAGGCATAGATCGTTCCAGCGACGGGCTACGTGGTGATCATTCAAGACCTCCATCTTTCCATTAACGTAAATCTTCGTAAGGTAAACATACTGAACTACAAATTAAATATTGTTTTTCGCATGGATCCTACGGAGGGTTTCGATTTTTAAGATTTAAATTTACATATTTCGTTGCGTTTATGTGCTAAAAACCCTTCAATGGCATCAGAGCTACTTGCGAAAAGTTTTTAATTCATTTATGTGTTTAATTGTTTTCGATATATGAGCATGTACGTGATTCGCCATGATTTGATGTTGATATAATATGCTTGTATATGTATGGTTTTAAATATATGATATTCATGTGAGTTATATAATCATATGATGATTATGTAATCTGTATATATACTGATATATACATGATTTATGTTTGTTCTAATTATGAGAATCGTATTAGATACGGATTCTGAATTGGCTGCTGCAGATTTGCTGAAATCTGGGTCTGGTGTCCGATTTACGCAAACGAATACCCTATTCGATAGGTAAACGAGCGTCTGTAAGGCGTTTGACGTCGTTTACTACCCGTAAACAGTGAATCTTGTTTTTCTGATTTGATTCTGATTTTTCTGATTTTTGTCATATTTCTTTTATGATTAGATCATGGATAATATGATATGTTAAGATCAGATTATGTGTTTTAACATGCTTTTATGTGTTGTATGAGCATGGTGGATGATTATGGCCTTTCGACCTTAGCGTATGGTTTTGGTTTTGGTTTTAAATACGACTTGCATGTCGTCAATCTTTGTAATCATAAATCTTGAATGTAACTCGAGTTATTCTTGTAAGTTCATTAGATTAGTTTTACTTTCAATCATTTAATGTAATTAAAGACTCAAGAAGGCTATCCAATGGAGGTGATTCAAAGAAGAAGACGAGGCATACAAGAAGTCTAAATGAAGAAGAAGACTTATATAATAAGTAGTTGTATTTATTTCCATCACCACATTAGATTAACCTTGATCTTTATCATGAGCTTGATAAAGATCACATAGGATGGGGCCATAACCAAACACATTTAATTTATTGCACTTTACATATTGATGTATCAATGTATGTATAGAATAGTTAATGATGCATGCTTTAATTAGATTAATCATGCATGAATGTATGTATTAGATATGTCACCTATGCCATGCCTAAACAAGATAAAATCTGTAACGACTCAAGATTTTAAAATTTATAAACGATTATGAGATTTTCGTGTTTATGAAACATGGAATGAAATATGAATCTTCTTTATTTCCGACATGGGGCGATTTTGTCAACAACGGGTTCATAGAACTTGTAAGGCTGTGGGTAAGCGAGACCGATGTGACTCCTCCACTACCTGAAAATCAAACCATTGCCGAGTATTGATTTGAAGTATTTTATTCAAGGAAAAATTGGGAATCTCTTTATGATGGGATCATGATCGTTATAATACTGACAAAACCCTAATGTTTATACTAAGTTATTTAGATGCCTTCCAATATATCTAACACGTTAACCCCTAGATCGATAAGGAGTGGGTTCGCTAGAGCGAAGTACTCCCATCTATCGTGGGACGACGTGTTGAAGTATATGATACTTTTTAGACCTTTGGGTTTTAACTTAACTAAGTTACCATAATAGGATTCTGAACTTAGAGGCATAGAGTTTGGTGAGATTTATTGGATAAATAAGAATAAATGTTATTCCACTAAACAATCCAAGAGTTATATATTTGATATAATTGAAAAATGTTGTCTACCTTATTGAATAATGTTTTAGGAGTAAAGCCAAAGCTGAACTAAAACGTTGTGAACATTTGGATCTTGGCTCACTAGAAAGTATATAGAAGATACTCTTTCCGAATTAATAGTTAGGGCTATTAATTTGCAAATAGCCCTAACATAATTTTGAATATATATGAATAATCAATTGAACATAATTTAATAATCATCTGTAAACTAATTTATCTTATGCATTTTAAACATTGTAGATATCAAATGGCAATCAATTCAAACAACTTCTCTGTGCGATCAGTCCTTGAGAAGGACAAGCTGACAGGAACAAACTTCCTTGACTAGCAGAGGAACTTGAGGATTGTCCTCAAACAAGAGCGCAAGCTCTATGTCATAGATATCCCTCGCCCTGCACCTCTCCCTGAAGGAGCATCCCGTGCTCAATATAATGTTTATCAAAAATATATCGATGATGACACGGATGTTCAATGTCTCATGTTAGCGACCATGAGTGCTGAACTTTAAAAACAACATGAGAACATGGATTCTTATGATATGATTGAGCACCTTAAATGTATGTTTGAAGGAAAGGCTCATCAGGATAGGTTTGATACTTTCAAATCGTTGCATGCATGTAAGCAGGGAGAACGTGATCCAGTTAGACCGCATGTTCTAAGGATGATTGGGTATTTTGAGTACCTTGCCAAGTTGGGTGCCCCGATTGATGTAGAGCACCAGATTGACCTAATTTTGCAATCTTTAAACATCATCTATTCTCAATTTGTGATGAATTAAAATATGAATGAGATAGATAAGAACACCACCGAACTGTTGGCTATGTTGAAAACTGTTGAGACCAACGTTCAGAAGGCATCCCCTGCTCCCATGTTGATGGTGAATAAGGGGAAGGCCAAAGGAAAGGGTAAATGGAAAGGCAAGAGCAAGATGTGATCTAAATCGAGTGCCAATCCGAAACCTCATCCGACCAAGGCTTTGAAGCCTAAAGGTGGTGTTCCAAAGGTTGGTGATTGTCACTGTTACAAGAAACCAGGTCATTGGAAGAGGAACTTGCATGCTTATTTGGAGGATCTGAAGAAGAAGAAGGTTGTTGTTACTGCTTCTGATTCAGGTATTTATGTTATAGAATTCAATTTATCTAATTCTACATCTTGGGTATTAGATACTGGATGTGGTTCTCACATTTGTATAAATGTGCAGGAACTACAGGGAAGTAGGACATTGGCGAAGGGAGAAGTCGACCTACGAGTTGGCAATGGAGCAAAATGCTTTAGCTGTAGGGACTTATCATTTATCATTGCACACTGGGCTTGTTTTAGAACTAGATAACTGTTTTTACGTGCCTGCGATTTGCAGAAACATTATTTTGGTTCCTTGTTTGGACAAGAAAAGTTTTTCGTTTTTGATTCAGAACAATAGTTGTTCCTTTTCATTCAATAATGTTACCTACGGGATTGCACGTTTGTTTAATGGTTTATATGTTCTTGATATAGATACTCCTGTCTATAACATAGATAATGATAATAAATGTATTAAGATGAAAGACTCAAATCAAACATACTTTTGGCATTGTCGTTTAGGTCACATAATTGAAAAACGCATTTCCAAATTACATAAAGATGGTTACTTGGATAAGTTTGATTTTGAATCATACGAAGAATACAAATCTTGTCTCATTGGCAAAAATGGCTAAAGCTTCTTTTACCGGACTAGGTGAAAGTGCCGCCGAACGATTAGGACTTATACATAATGATGTATGTGGTCCAATGCGTACGATGGCAATAGGTGACTTATACTACTTTATTACTTTTACTGATGATTTCAGTATATATGGATATGTGTATCTTTTGAAGAACAAATTCGATTCTTTTGAAAAGTTCAAAGAATACAAGGCTGAAGTGGAAAAGAAAATAGGGGAAAATATAAAAGTTCTACGATCAGATCATGGAAGAGAATACTTAAGCCTCGAGTTTAAAGGTTTCTTGAAGGAGTGTGGTATCGTATCACAACTTACTCCTCCTGGAACGCCTCAATGCAATGGAGTTTCTGAGAGGAGAAATCGTACCTTGTTGGACATAGTATGATCATGATGAGTCTAGCAAATCTTCCATAAGTTTCTAGGGTTATGCTCTAGAAACGGCTGCATATACACTAAACCGAGTTCCAACTAAATCGGTTCAAAAGACTCCATATGAGATGTGGACTGAGAAACGTCACAGCACGTCTTTTATGAAAGTATGGGGATGCGAAGCATTTATGAAACGCTTGGTGTCTGACAAGCTGGGATCAAAATCGGATAAATGTTATTTTGTGGGATATCCTGAAGAAACTAAAGGGTATAATTTCTATAATCCTATCGAGAACAAAGTGTTTGTTGCTCGAACCGCTGTATTTCTTAAAAGAGAGTTCCTTTCAAAGAAAATTAGTGGGAGGACTATAGATCTCGATGAATATCGAGTTGTACAAATTAATATTGAACCAGAGTTAGAAAATGGGCAGGAAGTACATCAAGATGTTCCTGCTCCGGAAACATAGGTTGTTCGTAGATCTAGTAGGGCTCGTCATGAGCCAGAGAGATATTATGGATTTCTCTTGACTCAAGATGATGATGTAATGCTCATAGATAATGATGAGCCTCTTACCTACCAAGATGTTATGAACAGTCCAGACTCCGAGAGATGGCTAGGGGCCATGAAATCTGAAATGGAATCCATGTATCAAAATAAAGTATGCACTTTTGTTATTCCTTAACAATACAATAAGAATTACAGAATGGGGGGTTGAATGCAATTCTGGCCTCTTTTTGAGATTTATAAAAATGTTCTAACTCAATATATATATATATATATAAGTGTTTGATTTGCAAAGTACGGAATAAAGAATTAAGTAAATCAAACACAAAGTAATAAAAACACAAGTCTTTAAAACTTTCTGGTGGATTTGAATGTATCCACCATATATATATATAGAGATATATAGATATATATCGATTTGAGATCTTTGTGAAGTTTAAATTGGCACACAGCTGCTTTATAAGTTTAACAAACAAACTACAGAGAAATTCTTGACAAATACAGCTTTTTCTATTTCTCTTCTAAAAGTGTTTGCTTAGTTATTTGTTCTACTAGCTACACTTGGTTTATATATCACCAAGTTTACATGGTAATAAGACAAGATAATAAAACAAAACCTATCAAGTCTAACTCCATGCTGCTTCATTACACTATTCCAGCATCTTTGAATATCTTCATAATAGCATGAAAATGGTAATGCTTCTTTGTTCTCAACTTTCTGCTAAACAGGATGCCACATTCCTTTTGCAAACACCCAACGCATGTGGTTGTGTTGTCACTGTCAACAGATATTTGAATTGATCATCCGTCGGGTACATGCTTGTTATCCGTCGGGTGAGTTTATTGATCATCCGTCGGGTAGCTTTGTTGATCATCCGTCGGATAGCTATTTGACACTTGACTCCATTTCACTTATGTAGAATTACAAAACATCTCGTATTTATAATTAATCAACCTATTCTACATATCTACTAGTAGTCAACATGACTCATATGCTCCTACAGAATCTACACAAAGTTGTTTACAGAAATGTGCTATAATACTTATTTTTACATAAGTTACTCACTCGATGGATGTCAAATCATCATCCGTCGGGACTATATTGAATCATCCAGCGGGACTATATTTGATCATTTGTCGAGTGCTACAAAATTCACTAAGTTAAATCTACTAAGGTGTTTTGTATAATTTATCATCAAGTTCACAACATATTCCTAACAATCTCCCCCAATTTATGTCTACTGGGATTGTAGCCATAAATTAAGAGAAACTTGATGATAACAAAACTCTCTAAGAATACAAATTGAAAATAGTAGATAAAACTGATAAGTGCTGTAATATTTACTGAAAATTGAACAATGCAAAGTATACAAAGAATTTGCTCATAATCATTATCAATATACTCCTCTAGTCTTAGCAGATGAGTCTATTTTCTTGATTGTCTGGATTTCTTCACCAGCCTCCTGTTGTTCTCTTCTATCTGATTTTGGAGTTGTCTGTGGAACTCAAGTTCATTAGATTATGAGAGATTTAGCATTTCCTGCATTTCCGATAGAGTCTCATTGCTAGAGATACTCAACTGGTCCTCCAATCTGAAGAATCTTCTTACTCCCTTTCCATCCCTGAATTCCATCAGCCAATAGGGCCTAAAATGCACTCTCTTTCCTGTAAGGGGAATTGACAAAGTTTTTGGTAGTGCATCTTTGGCTCTATTACTCCTCAGCTCCTCAATTTTCTTTAGAACTAATCTTCTAGTAGTCACATTGAATCCAAAGTTCTTTTTGAAGGATGAGTAGATCTTTATTAGAACAACTTGACTTTCTAGAAGAATCTGGTGAAGTGGCCATATGATCTCTTTTCCTCCCTTGTATTTGAATACCTGTCTTTTAGGGAGACGTTTGTGAGCATCAATTCCTCTAACTTCTTCCAAATCATCTAAGTAGAGGTTAATGTCAGAAAACTCTTTGATGTCACAGATGTACAACATATCTCCTTTGTTGACTATGGATTTAGATTTGACTAGGGTCTTGGATTTGAAAATCACTAGTTTCACTTTCTTGCTAGCTCTTGTCTTTGTCTTCTTTGTCTTGAAGATAGGAAAGTTTAGCTCAGGAATAGGCAAGCTATCGCAGTCCACTGGCTCATCCTTTGGAATAATGGGCTCACCATGTATATTCCTAGTTGGATCCAACACCTTGAATTCTTCAAATACCACTGAGGGTTTTGATGCTTGAGTTGTAGTTGTGGACTTTTTAGGAATATTGTCTTCCATTTCTTTATCATTAAAGTCCAATTTTCTCTTGGAGTGAGCTTGTATCTGAATTTTCTTTTCTGCTGTGGTTCTTCTTGCACTTTCTGATCCTTAGGTTCAGCAATTACAAGTGGTTGTGCAGGAATTTCTGTTGTGGATTTTACAGCTTGAAGCTTGGCCAAAATAGCAGCTTGCTTCTTCTTTTGTTTAAGATTTTTAGCATCCAGAGCAACTTTCTTGTTTTTTTGCTTGATTCTTTATTTTTTTTCCTTCTTAGCTTCCACAAATATGGGGTAACCATCCACCACACAAATTTCCTTACCATTTCTGTAAATCTTGGCTAGTCTTCTTTTGAGTGTTGAATCAGCTGGATCTTTGTAGAAGGCAATTGACCTAGCCAACAGCTTCTTCTCATCCGGCCTAGGCGTCTCATACACAGTATCCATAGGATTCTTGTCTGAAAACTTTGAATAGTTTCTTTTAGGCTTTATGATGAAATTGCTTTTGGAGATTTGATGCAAGATGTTTGGCCTTTTCCAGATAATTCATACTCATTTCATTCACAGAAATGTTCTTGAATTGAGAGTGATGAATGAATGTTTTATCTGGCTTTTGAATTGGCCCAAACTTTTGTTAAATTTTTGCATCTATCTTTCTCCATTTTTCTTTCAACTCCTTCTCAGCTGCTACTACATCAATCTTTAGCAGTTTGTCATCTATGTTTAGTTTTGCTGCTGCCAGATTTATGATGTCAATGTTGTTCATGGCTGGTGGCTTTGTGAAAGCAATTGTTGGCAAAATTACTTTGCTGACTTGGATGTTTAGCACTTTCTGCTCCCCCTCACTCCTTGATCCCTCTTGACTGATTGGGACAATAGCACTTTCTTTCTCCCCCTTTTTGTTATCAGCAAGTTGAGTAGAGGAAGAGGTTTGTGCTGCCACTAGCTTTTGAAGCAAGCCTGTTTGTTGTGCTTGATGTAGATGAATAGCTGTTAAAGAAGCTTTCATAGTAGTCATTCTTTTATCCAAGGAATCCACTTGAGTAGCAAAATATGAGTTCTTCCTTAGTCGTCTTTTAATATCAATCATTGTAGCTTCTGAAAGTTTAGCATCCAATCTTTCAAAAATATCCTTCTTTACTTTATTGATCTCTCTCTTGATAGAAGTGATATCATGGTTGTGTTGTAGGCCTTGGATTTGATGCAGTTGTAGAGAATTTAGATGTGCCTATAAGAGCTTCCTAATGCCTGCATCTGTGGTAGATTGAATAACATTGTGTATTTCCTGAATTTGATGAATGAGAGTGACCTTAAAATGTTGAAGATCACGGTCCTTGGAGAATGTCCATGAAGGAAGGCTAGATCTAGAGTTAGTGCCTGCTTCTCCCCCTATGTCCATGAGCTCCTTATTTTCACCATCATCTCCAAAGAAATCAGCAGATTCCCCAGTTCCATAGTCAACATCATCATCAGCTCTAGGTGGCATAGCTTTGATGGCATCCCTGGCTCTTTGCATTGATTGGGTGGTGTGCACCAGGTTCAGTATTCTTTCTGTATTTTCATTGCCCTGTCCAGCTAGAATTTGATATGCTGGAACAGGATGAGTAAATGCCTTAGCATCCAAAGAGATGGAACTTATAATAGCTTGATTTTGCTGAGATAGTTTCTCTATGTCTGCATCATTGGCATTCATTGACTCACTAGCAATGATGTCCATCCTTATAACTCCTGTACCTGCATTTCTCTCAATTTCTCTCTCTCTTTTTGTATCAAGGGCTCCCCTTGGCTCCCCACCCTCAGCTTCACCATCTAAGATGGGACTCCTCTCACCCACTTTTGCCAGTCCTGAAGAAATGGACTGCATTGGTTCACTCTTTTTCTCTCCTTTTTCCAGGGAGCAACCCAGACTCTCACTCAATTCACTCCCTTCCCTCAGTCCTAAGAGTGATTATATTACTACTAAGTCTTCTGCACTTGTGAGAATTAAAGAAATTTTAAGTACTGCAGAGACACCCGACGGATGAGGAATATCCATTGGGATAGTAGTATGGCTATCCGACGGATGACTGCTGTCAAGCTTATCCGTCGGGATACAATCACTACTCGACGGATGATGAATATCCATCGGGATAGAAGAAATAAATGAGTTTGGAGTGGAGACTATTGTAGACTCTGTGCAGATTGATGATAATTTAGGCATAGAAGTTTCAACAGTCTCAGAAAGAAATGGCAAGTGAGCCAACAAATCATCTAAAAGATGATGCTCACTTACTTGGATTTTTAGCTTCTCCAAGAGAGTTAAAGATGGAGAATTTGGAAGTGATGTATTTATCATGTCAACATCCAGTGAGTGTGTAGGAGAATTTGGTGTATCAGGTGCTTCAATTATAGGAGATTTTAGTTGTGACTCCATATTTATTGAAGCCACATCAATATGACTTTGAGATGGTGCAATGACTAGGTCTTTAGCACCAGTTTGTACTGTGTGTGTGCCCTGTGCATCCCCAAGGGTTTTTGATCTTTTCTTTCTGGCATAAGTTTGAGGTGAGCTAGTGTCCCTACCCCTTTTGGCCTGTGCTCCTGGTTGGGAGCTTGTTTCAATAGTGACATCCTTTTGGGATGATGAAACTAGTAATGAGCTTATTTCCTTATTAACAACCATAATTTGTTGGGAAACTGTGGTGTGGCTAGGTTTGGGTACTCTTTTCTCACCAGCCTTATCGTTAGGGTTTCTTTGATTTTCACCCTGTCCCTCACCTTTCTCACCCACCTTCACACTCCCCTCTTTTTGTTTAGTGGATTTTGCAATTGGTTTCTTTTGAAAGAAACCAGAGGGGGCTTTTTTAGATTTGGTTTTTGAAATTTTTGATTTAGTAGCTTGGGTAGACATCTGTTTGGTCATTGACACAGATGCCATTGCTACATTTGAAGGAAAAGAAATGTGTGAGGTTGGAAGAGTGGAGACAGTAGAAATTACCTCACTTACCTGAGGTCCCTCCATAACTGGGAAATAGAAGAGGGGCACCTCTTTGTGGTGGTCTGCTCTGTTAAGATCTGCAATTATTCTTCTTTCTTGAATCCAACAAATCAGCTTATTGGTTGGGTTCTCAATCACGATATTCTCAATGAGATGGTTAGCAAGCATCATGAAAAATCTAGCATAATAGACACTTTTACCTCTCTTATTGAGTTCTCATAACTTAAAGCCTAACTTAAATAAGACCAAGTCACTGAAATTAAAGTACTTATCAGTAACTAGCATGTGAAGCATGGATATGTTAATAGAATCAAAGTTGTTAATTTTACCAGAAAACACTTTAGTTACCATATCACACGGATAACTCCATTCTTTCCTAAGACCTAACATTCTAATTTCACTTAATTTAGAGGTAGTGAGTGCATAGCCCATGGAATTAAGCTTGTTAACTATATCAGTGTCTGTGTGTGGAGCAGTAACAGTATTATCAGGAATTCTAAAGCATGTTTGACAATATTGTTGTTAATGCAAAACTGCTTACCTTTAAGATTGAATGTGATGGTCTTTTCATTTGAGTTGTACACTACAGTTTTCCATATCTCCTCTACAACCTCACAGTAGATGGTGGGAGATTCCAGCATAGCATAGTTGAGTTTGCAGCCTTTCACAAAATCCATCATTTTGTGATAGTTTCTAAACTGTTGAATCTCCTTGTTCACCAGAGCTGTGAAATTGTTCTTTTCGTAGATGTACCCTGTTTGAGACATGATTTTGACAACCGGTGCCATTGTTAGAGATTGCAATTTGCGGAGAGAGTGATTGCTTTTGAGAAGAAAGAAGTTAGAGCAATTGAAAATTGAGAGTGATAAAAGAATAGAAAAAAGTGAATTATGCTTTTATACTCTCTCAGAAATAAACTGTCAAAAATAATAAAGTAAAATAAAGTGACCAATAAAAATTGCCCAAAATAGCCGTTTAAAACTGAATAAACTGTAAAAATTCTGCCACTTATCCGTCATGTCATGCTTACAAACTGTAAGTATACTCGATGGATAATGTCCAAAGTTTTAACGGCTAGGATTGAGACAATTCGATGGATGAGGATAAATCAGTTATCCGTCGAGTTATAAAATACTCCAGAAAAATAATTAATTTTGGTAACAATTAATAAACCGACGGATGATCAAACTCGAAGGATAATGAGCATCCACCGGGATGTAAATTTTGACTTAGCCAAAATTTCATCCAAAGCAGAAAAATCAATTAAGTTTCTGGCTGCATAACAACTTGCAAAGTATCTGAAATGATTCAAGAATAATTAAGCATACATAACTCATTTACCAACCATGAAAAGGTGGATTCATCAAGTGGCTTGGTAAATATATCTGCAAGCTGCTTTTCACTTAGAACAAATTGAAGTTCCACAGTACCATTCATCACATATTCCCTTATGAAGTGGTACTTGATATCTATGTGCTTCGTTCTTGAATGCTGCACTGGATTTTCAGTGATGGCAATTGCACTTGTGTTGTCACAGAAAATGGGAATTATTTCCACTCGTAGACCATAGTCCAAAAATTAGTTTTTCATCCACAAAATCTGTGCACAGCAACTACCAGCGGCAATATATTTAGCTTCAGATGTAGACGTAGAAACTGAATTTTACTTTTTACCGAACCAGGACACAAGCTTGTTCCCTAGAAATTGATAGGTTCCTGTTGTACTTTTTCTGTCTATTCTACAACCTGTATAATCTGCATCTGAATAAGCAGTTAGAACAAAACCAGAATCTCTAGGGTACCAAATGCCAAGTTTTGGTGTTCCCTTGAGATATCTGAAAATTATCTTAATAGCTACTAGGTGAGATTCTCTAGGATCAGCCTGAAATCTAGCACGAAGAAAAGTAGCAAAGATTATATCTGGCCTACTAGCTGTTAAGTACAGAAGTGAGCCAACCATGCCCCTATAGCTTGAAAATATCCACATACTTTTCAGTAGTGTTTAATTCAAGCTTAGTTGTAGTGGCCATGGGAGTTTTTGCAGATGTGCAATCCATTAGATTAAACTTCTTTAAAAGATCATGAATGTATTTAGTTTGATAAGAGAATATTCCATCACTAACTTGCTTAACTTGTAAATTAAGAAAGTAAGTTAGTTCTTCCATCATGCTCATTTCATACTTACTTTGCATCAATTTGGCAAACTTTTTACAAAGTTTTTCATCTGTAGAGCCAAATATAATATCATCTACATAAATTTGAACAAGTATACTAGATCCATTAACATTTCTAAAGAATAAAGTTTTATCAACAGTACCTCTTGTGAAGTGATTTTCCACAAAAAACTTTGATAAAGTGTCATACCAGGCTCTAGGTGCTTGATTCAGTCCATAAAGTGCTTTCAGAAGATAGTAGACATGATTTGGGAAATTTGAGTCTTCAAAACCAAGAGGTTGACTAACATAGACTTTCTCCTCCAAATCTCCATTCAGAAAAGCACTGTTGACATCCATTTGATAGACCTTGAAATTGGCATGAGCTGCATAGGCTAAGAAAATTATGATGGCTTCAAGTCTTGGTACAGGAGCAAAAGTTTCATCAAAATCTATTCCTTCTTATTGACAATAGCCCTTAGCAACCAATCTAGCTTTGTTCCTGACTACTATGCCATTTTCATCCATCTTGTTTCTGAATACCCATTTGGTGTCAATTGGATTCTTTCCTTTAGGCTTGGGTACCAGCTTCCATACTTTATTCCTTTCAAATTGGTTTAGCTCCTCCTGCATAGCTAAAATCCAATCAGGATCCAACAAAGCTTCTTCTACCTTCTTTGGTTCTTCCTTAGATAGGAAGCTGCTATATAGACATTCTTCTTGAGTTGCTCTCCTTGTTTGAACTCTAGAAGATGCATCACCAATGATGAGCTCAAAGGGGTGATCCTTAGTCCATTTTCATTGTTGAGGTAGATTAACTCTAGATAAAGAGGCCTCATTGTTGTCTTGATGTGTGACTGAGTTTTAATTATTAGAAACTCCCCCTGAGTTTGTGAATCTTTGATTTGAGAAAGGAGAGCTTTCTGTAAGTGATCTATTCTGTCTTCCAGCTTCTTTTGATGACCCGACAGATGGTGTACTTTGTGTTCCGACGGAGAAGCTGATTGTCTCCCGACGGATAAGGCAGATTATCTTCTGATGGATGAAGCATTTTGCAACTCGACAGATGTTGAATTATGTGTTTCATTAGTTTTAAATTTTTCTGCATTATCCTTATTCACTGTTTCTTGATCACTTTCATCATCACAATCATCACTAACCATCTCCACATTATCAAACTTGAGGCTTTCATGAGAATCTTCATCTTGCAGTCCTTCAATCTTTTTATCATCAAACACAACATGTATTGATTCCATAATAATGTTGGTTCTAAGATTGTAGAGTCTGTATGCTTTTCCCACAGCATATCCAACAAAATTACTTCATCTGCTTTAGCATCAAACTTCCCATATTGATCAGTTTGATTCCTCAAGATAAAATATTTGCAGCCAAAGACATGAAGAAAATTTAGGGTTAGTTTCTTGTTCTTGAAAAATTGGTAGGGTTTCATACACTTTGCTTGATTAATCAAAGAAATATTCTGAGTGTAGCAGGCAGTATTCACAGCTTCAGCCCAAAAATATGTTGGTAACTTTGATTCTCCAAGCATTGTCCTTGCAGCTTCAATAAAAGATCTGTTTTTTCTTTCCACTACTCCATTTTGTTGTGGAGTTCTTGCTGCATAAAACTCATGCATTATCCCACTATCTTCACAAAATGATTTCATCACAGAATTCTTGAACTCAGTTCCATTGTCACTCCTGATTCTTCTTACCTTGAAATCAGGATGATTGTTGACTTGCCTTATGTGATTGATGATGATTTCACCAGCTTCATCTTTAGACTTAAGGAAATATGTCCAAGAGAACTTTGAGAAATCATCTACAATTACTAGGCAAAATCTTTTCCTTGAAATGGATAACATATTGACTGGTCCAAATAAATCCATGTGTAGCAATTGCAAAGGTTCTTCAATTGTTGAATCAAGCTTCTTTATGAATGATGTGCTTTCCCTTTTGGCAGGCATCACACAATCCATCCTTAGAAAATTCCACTTGAGGAATGCCTCTAACCAATTCTTTCTTGACAAGTTCATTCCGGGTCTTGAAGTTTAGATGGGATAGTGTTAGTCCCTTAACAATTCAACAAGAATTACAGAAGGGGGGTTGAATGGAATTCTTGAAACTTTTTCTTAAATAAAATTGTTCTAACTAAAACATATATATATATATATATATATCAGTGTGAATTGATTTGCAGAGTGCGAAATAATAACTTTAAATGAATCAAAACACAAGTAATTAAAAACATAAGTCTTTAAAAACTTTCTGGTGGATTTGAATGTATCCACCAGAGATATATAATATATATCGAGAGAACTCTGTGTAGCAAAAAGCTCACAGCTGCTTACAAATGTTGAACAACTAAGAGTGCAGAGAAATGCTAAGAATACAGCTTACAAATGTTTCTCTCTTGGTTGCTTAGTTAGTTATTATATTTGTTGCTTCTTGGTTTATATATCACCAAGATTACAAAGTAATAAGACAAGATAATAAAATAAAAACTATCAAGTCTAATACTATGCTACTTCATTACTCTATTCCAGCATCTTTGAATATCTTCATAATAGCATGGAAATGGCAATGCTTCTTTGTTCTCTAAAACCCAGTTGAATAGGCTTCCACATTCCATTTGCATACACTCAACTCATGTGACTGCGTTGTCACTGTCAACAGATGTTTGAATTCTTTATCCGTCAGGTTCATGATCATCCGTCAAGTTCATGATCATCCGTCGAATGGCATTATTGTTTATCCGTCGGGTAGCAATCTGGCACTTGACTTCATTTTAGTTATGCAGGATTACAAGACATCATCTATGTACAATTAATCAATATATTCTGCATATCTAGATAAAGTCAACATGGCTTGAGTACTACTTACAGAATCTAAACAATGTGTATGCAGAAATGTGCTACAGACTTATTGTTACATAAGCTACTCACTCGATGGATAATAAATCATCATCTGTCGGGACTATATTGAGTCATCCATCGGGACTATAATCCTTATCCGTCGAGTGCTACATTTTTCACTAAGTAAAATCTACCAAGGTGTTTTGTTAATGAAACATCAAGTACACAACATATACACAACAATCTCCCCCAATTTATGTCTACTGGAATTGTAGCCAGAAATTAAGAGAAACTTGATGATAACAAAACACCCTAAAAATACAACTTTGAAAGTAGATAGATAAAACCGTAAAGTGCTTCAATTAACAAAATGAACAAAGTTTAGCTCACAGTCATTTTCAAGGTGCGCCTCTATCCTGAGCAGATTTATCTAGTTCATTGAAGGTCTGGATCTTTTTCCATGCTTTCTGTTGTTTTCATCTATCTGATTTTAGAGCTGTTTGTGGAATTCCAGTTCATCAGATTCCGAGAGATTTAGCTTTTCTTGCATCTCCAAGAGAGTCTCATTGCTAGAGATGCTCAATTGGTCTTCTAATCTAAAAAATCTTCTAACCTCTTTGTCATCCATGAACTCCATCAGCCAGTAGGGCCTTAGATGCACTCTTTTCCCTGTGTAAGGAATAATTAGAGTCTTTGGGAGTGCATCTTTAGCTCTAAAACTCCTCAGTACTTCAATCTTCTGTAGAACCAATCTTCTTGCAGTTACATTGAACCCAAAGTTCTTCTTGAAAGATGAATGAACCTTTATCAGCACAACTTGGCTTTCTTGAAGGATCCTGTGAAGTGGCCATTGAATCTCCTTTCCTCCCTTGTACTTGAAAACTAACCTTTCAGGTAGATTTATGTATGCATCAATCCCCCTCACTTCTTCTAGTTCATCCAGATAGAGATTTAGATCAGAGAATTCCTTGATATCACACAAGTACATGTAATCTCCCTTGTTGACTTTAGATTTAGCTTGGACTAGAGATTTGGATTTGAGAGGTGACAACTTCACTTTCTTGACTGCCCTTGACTTTGTTCTCTTTGGCTTGCTAAGGATTGGCAAATTGAAGTCAGGAATTGGTAGGCTCTCCTAGTCTATTGGTTCATCCTTAGGCACAATAGGTTCACCATGAATGTTCCTGTAAGGATCCACCACCTTGATTTCTTCAAATACCACAGTGGGTTTTGATGTTTGAGTTGTAGTTGAAGTGGATTCCTTAGAAGACTGATCCTTCAATTCCAATTCAACAAAATCCAGTTTCCTTTTGGTTCTTTTGGCCAATTCCTTGTATCTTGGAGATTTCTTCTGTTCTGATTGAACTTGCTTCTGTGGATCTTGAGATTCAGTGATTCCAGATGGCTGAGAAGGAATCTGTTGTATTGGTTTCACAGCTTGTAGCTTGGCCATGATAGCAACTTGCTCTTTCTTTTGCTTAGCCTTTTTGGCATCTAGAATAGCTTGCTTCTTTTCCTGCTTCAATCTTGCCTTTTCTTCTTTCTTTGCTTAAGCAAATTGAGGATGTCCAGCCACCACACAAATTTTTTTCCCATTCCTGAAAACTTTAGCAATTCTTCTTTTTAAAGCTGAATCAGCTGGATCCTTGTAGAAGGCAATTGATCTTGACAGAAGCTTCTTCTCATCAGGTTTAGGTGTCTCATACACTGTATCCAAAGGGTTCTTTAATGAAGATTTTGGATAGTTCACCCTTGGCTTCAGAATAATTTCAGCTTTTGGAGATTTGATGCAGGATGGATGTCCTCTTTCCAGATAGGTAATGCTCATTTCATTCACAGAGATCTGTTTAACTTCAGAGTGATGAATGGATGACTTTACTGACTACTTTACTAGCCCAAACTTCCTTTATATGTCCTCATCAATTTTCTCCCAGTTGATTGGCTTCAACTGCTCCTCTTCAGCTGCTCTTAAGTTGGCTGTTGCTGCATTGATCAGATCTATACTATTTGTTACTGGTAGCTTGAGGAAAGTAATTGTGGGCACAAATACTTGACTGATTTGAATTTGAAGCTGCTCCCCCTTACTTGGTCCTTTCTCCCCCTTTTTGTTATCATCAAGTTGAGTAGAGGAGGAGGTTTGAGCAGCCACCAGTTTCTGAAGTAAATCTGTCTGTTGGGCTTGATAAAGATGAATGGCTGTTAGAGATGCTTCGATAGCTGACATTCTTGTATCCAAAGCATCTATATTTGTTGCAAGATCAGAATTTTTTCTTAGTTGCCTCTTGATGTCAAGCATTGTAGCTTCTGAAAGCTTAGAATCCATTTTATCTGAAATGGCCTTCTTCATCTCATCAATATCACCTTTGATGGTGTTAACATCTCTAGCATGTTGGAAGCCTTGAATCTGTTGTAGTTGCAGAGAAGCAAGATATGCTTGAAGGAGCTTCTTGGTGTTGGCATTTCTAGTGGTTTGAAGGGCAGAATTTGTCTAATTGATTAGTTGAATTAGGGTTTTCTTGAAGTAGTGCTCATCACAATGCTTTGAAAATGCCCATGATGGCATTCCTGATCTTGAACTTGAACCTACTTCTCCCCCTATGTCCAATGCCTCTTCTTCACTATCTCCACCTTCATCACCAAAGAAATCTGCTGAACCACCAGTCTCATAATCCACATCACCAGTTGTAGAAGGCAAAGCTGTGATGGCATCCTTAGCTCTTAGCATTGACTGAGTGGTATGCACTAGATTGAGCATCCTTTCTGCATTGTCATTGCCCTGTTCAGCTAGAAGTTGATAAGATGGAACAGGGTGAGTAAATGCCTCAGCATCAAGGGAGGTGGAATCTATAACAGCTTGAGGTTGCTGAGATAGTCCCTCCCTGTCTGCATACTGGACATTCATTAACTCACTAGCAAAGACATCCATCCTTATAGCTCCTGTACCTGCATTTCTCTCGTGTTCTCTCTTTTATTGCATCAGGGTCTCACCCTGGCCCCCCACCCTCACACCCTCACCTTCACCATCTAAGGTGGGACTCCTCTCACTTTCTTTTGCCAATCCTGAAGAAATGCATTGCATATTTTCACTCTTTTGCTCTCCTTTTTCCTGGGAGCAACCCAGACTCTCACTCATAGCACTCTCTGCCCTCAATCCTAAGAGTGACTGTACAACTACTAATTCTTCTGCACTAGAAATAAATGAAGTTTGAGGTTGTGCAGAGACACTCGACGGATGAGTAATATCCATCGGGTTAGTGGTTTTGCTATCTGACGGATAACTGCTGTTAAGCTTATCCGTCGGGATACAATCACTACTCGACGGATGAGCAATATCCATCGAGAGAGTAGAAATGAATGAACATTGAATAAAAATTATTATGGACTCTGTGCTGATTGATGATATTTTGGGCACAGATGATTCAACAGTTCCGGAAAGAATTGGCAAGTGAGCCAACAAATCATCTAAAAGATGATGCTCACTTGCATTAGATTTTGGCTTCCCCAACAAAGTTAAAGAAGGGGAATCAGGAATTGATGTGTTGATCATATCCACATCCAGAGAATTTATGGGAGAATTTGGTGTGTGAGGTGCTTCTATTAATAGAGATTTTGGCTGTGACTCCACATTTATTGGAGCCACATCAAGCTGAATTTGAGAAGGTGCAGTGAATGTGTCTTTAGCACCAGTTTGCACAGTGCGTGTACCCTGTGTATCCCCAAGGGTTTTGAATTTCTTCTTTCTGACATAAGTTTGGGGTGAGCTTGTGTCCCTTACCCTCTTGGCCTGTGCTCTTGGTTGAGAGCTTTGTTCAATAGTTACATCCTTTTGGGAGGATGCAACTAGAAATGAGCTTTTATCCTTTTTAAGCACTGCAGTTTGTTAGGAAACTGCAGTGTGGCTAGGCAGGGAACCACTCAACTCTCTATCCTTATCCTTAGGGTTTCTTTTATGTTCACCCTATCCCTCACCTACCTTACCCACCTCCACACTCCCCTCTTTGGTTTTGGTGGATTTTGCAACTGGCATCTTTTGAGAGATACCAGAGGGGGCTTTCTTTGATTTGGATTTTGAGATTTTTGTTGGTTTGGTAGCTTGGTTAGGCAACTGTTGGGTCATTAATACAGTTGCCATAACTACACTAGAACTCAAAGAAACTAGTGAGGTTGGAATAGTAGTAGGGATAGATGAGCTTACCTCACTTACCTGAGGTGCTTCCATTACAGGGAAATAGAAAAGTGGCACTTCTCTGTGATGATTTGCCCTGTTCAAATCTACAGTGATTCTTCTCTCTTGAACCCAACAATCTAATTTGTTGTTAGGGTTCTCAAGCACAATTCCCTCAGAGAGGTGATTAGCTAACATCATGAAAAATCTAGCATAATAAACACTTTTACCCCTCTTATTTAACTCTCATAATTTAAAACCCAACTCAAACTGAACAGGTTCACTAAAATTAAAGCACTTATCTGTAACTAGCATGTAGAGCATGTTAAGCATGGAAATATTAAAAGAATCAAAATTACTGATTTTCCCAGAAAAGACCTAGGTCACTATATCACACATGGAACTCCATTTCTTCCTAAGACCCAATCTCCTAATGTCACTCAACTTAGAGGTAGAAAGAGCATAGTTCATGGAATTGAGCATATTAACTATATCAGTGTCTGTGTGTGATGAGGTCACATTATTGTCAGGAATTTTGAAACATGCTTTGATAACATCACTATTAATACAGAATTCCTTACCTTTAATAGTGAGTGTGATGGTCTTATCTGTTAAGTTGTATATAGCCGTGGTCCACATTTCTTCAACAACTTTACAAAAGATAGTAGGTGATTCCAGCATGGCATAGTTAAGCTTGTAGTTCTTCACAAAATCCATCATTTTGTGGTAGTCACCAGATTGCTAAATCCCCTTATTTACTAAGGTCGTGAAGTTGTTCTTCTCATAAATGAACCCAGTTTGAGACATAATCTTGACAACAGGCGCCCGTGTTAGAGAATAAGAGCTTGCAGAGAGAGAGAGTAAGTGCTTTGTAAGAGAAAGAAATTGAAGCAGATGATTTGAGAATGATAAAAGAAAAGCAATGGAAATGAAATAAGCTTGTATACTATCTCAAAAATAAATGCCAAAAATAATAAAGTAAAATAAAGTAACCAATTAAAATTGCCTAAAATAGCCGAAAAAATAAACTGTAAAAATTCCATCAATTATCCGTCGTGTTATGCTTACAAACTGTAAGTATACTGGATGGATAATGTTCAGGAAATTAACGGCTAAGATTAAGACAATTCGACGGATGAGGATAAACTGTTATCCGTCGAGTCATAAAGTATTCCAGAAAAATAATTGAATTTTATTAGCAAATAGTATTCCGATGGATGATCAAACTCGATGGATAACGATCATCCGTCGAGATGTAAATTTTGACTTAGCCAAAATTTTATCCAAGACTGAAAAATTAATTAAATTTCTGGCTGCATTACAACTTGCAAATTATCTCATAAAGATTTAAGAATAATTGAGCATACCTAACTCACTTACCAACCTTGAAAAGGTGGATTCATCCAGTGGTTTGGTAAAAATATCTGCAAGCTGCTTCTCACTTGGAATAAAATATAGTTCCACAGTACCATTCATTACATGTTCCCTTATGAAGTGGTACTTGATGTCTATGTGCTTTGTCCTTGAATGTTGTACTGGATTTTCAGTGATGACAATTGCACTTGTGTTATCACAGAAAATAGGAATCCTTTCAACTTGCAAACCATAGTCTAGCAATTGATTTTTTATCCACAAAATCTGTGCACAGCAACTGCCAGTAGCTGTTGGATTTTAATCGCAGCGGAGGCATGGTAAAATACTTTTACACATATAAAATCCAAATAAAAGCATATAAATCGTGGTAAAAACATAGGGATCGATTACTAACCTTTAATATGCGATCCAAGAGCAACGATCGGAGATCCTTTGCAGCTGCTCCTCAAACGTGAAGCACTCCACCGGTATCTACCAAGAAAACGACGTTAAGGAGGAGGAGGAGGTCGAGAGAATTAGGTTTTTCTAAAAATTGGGGTTCCAATAAAAATAGGGTTTATAATAGTATATTTATAGGCAAAATTTTCAGCTGAAATTTTCCCATAAATATTATTATTATTATCCCATTTATTATTCTCATTAATAATTAAATCACCTTTTAATTATTAATTCTTTTTCTAAACACTTTAGAAATAATTCTCTCTCTTGATTTAATTTCCAAAAATTAAATCATTAATTAATAATATTAAGAACTTTTCTTAATTAATTTATAATCAATTAAATCTCATTTAATCAATTATTAAATTTGCCAATTAATTATTTATTTCATAAATAAATAATTATTAGCCATTATTAATTAAATCCTCCACCATTGCATCATTCTCTTTTTATGGTGTGACCCTGTAGGTTCAATATTAAGCCGGTAGTAGAAATAAATAATAATAAAACTATTTTATCATTATTTATATAAATTCTCTAATTTATTAAATATGATCAATTAATTAATCACATTTATTCTACATCGTGAGGGATACTTCTCAGCATATCGCGACTATCTGGATAATATGAATTCACTACTTAGAATACTAAGAACCTATTCAGTGAATAGTTACCGTACAATAAACTCCTTCTACCCTACAATGTCCCGATTATATACAAGGCATGGATCTAGTGTCAAGCCTATCTAATTTAATCACTTGCTTACCATTTACTATGCTTAGTTCTATGCAAATCAGAAACTCCTTTCTAATTTCATTCACTCTGGCCAGAGATTCCTGAACTAGCATAAGTGGATCAGCCTTGAACATTCTCTTCCTACACTGGAAGGGGTAGATCCTTTATTGATCATACACTATCTTCGTGTACAAATTCCTATACCCAGTAGAGCCCTAATAAGTGTCCCTGGAGACTAAGAACTAAACCAAAGCATAGTTCAGTGTGCACAAGATGACTATGATGACCTCAAGTCTAAGGATACTTGTACAACTATCACTATGTGAACAACTGCTGACACGTGAGTGAACTCTATCAGTTGTTCAGCTGGGCGAGTCATGTTCAGTGAACTTATTCTATAATAAGCACCTACATACTAGCTATAGTGTCACCACACAAATGTCTATGAGAACAGACATCCTTCATAATGAAGCAAGCATAGTATGTACCGATCTCTGCGGATTATTAATTACCAGTTAGTAATCCTACGACCAGGAACTATTTAAGTTTAGAGTTATCATCTTTTAGGTCTCACTATTATCATCTCATCATAATCCATAAAAAGCTTTACTCTAAACTATGGTATATCTTATTTAAACACTTAAATAGATAATCTGTATAGTATCTCAAACATCCTTGGCAGTTTTGCAATTGATAATATTGTCAAATATATCACCATCAACTCCATTGAATATAATATTCATGGCCTTCTTATCTTTTCTGACTTGTTCAATATCAGGATCAGACCATTCATGCCTTGGCTTGGGGACTGATGGCTCATTTCAAGTTGCAGCTCTCATAGGTACATGAGGGCCTATATCTATGCAATCTACATAGGCCTCATCTTGAGAAAGTAAATGAAGATGCATCTTTACCTTCCAGTGATGGTAATTATCTTTATCTAGAAATGGAATCTTGACTCCAACATCCTTTTTGTTCATCTTGCTATTTTGTTGATCTTTAAACTCTTTGTTCTTCAAGAGCTTGCTCTGATACCAATTGTTAGTCCCTTAACAATTCAACAAGAATTACAGAAGGGGGGTTGAATGGAATTCTTGAAACTTTTTCTTAAATAAAATTGTTCCAACTAAAAATATATATATATATATATATATATATCAGTGTGAATTGATTTGCAAAGTGCGGAATAATAACTTCAATTGAATCAAAACACAAGTAATTAAAAATACAAGTCTTTAAAAAATTTCTGGTGGATTTGAATGTATCCACCAGAGATATTTAATATATATCGAGAGAACTCTGTGTAGCAAAAAGCTCACAGCTGCTTACAAATGTTGAACAACTAAGAGTGCAGAGAAATGCTAAGAATACAGCTTACAAATGTTTCTCTCTTGGTTGCCTAGTTAGTTATTCTATTTGCTGCTTCTTGGTTTATATATCACCAAGATTACAAAGTAATAAGACAACATAATAAAACAAAAACTATCAAGTCTAATACAATGCAACTTCATTACTCTATTCCAGCATCTCTGAATATCTTCATAATAGCCTAGAAATGGCAATGCTTCTTTGTTCTCTAAAACCCAGTTGAATAGACTTCCACATTCCATTTGCATATACTCGACGTATGCGACTGTGTTGTCACTATCAACAGATGTTTGATTCTTTATCCGTCAGGTTCATGATCATCCGTCGAGTTTATGATCATCCGTCGAATGGCATTGTTATTTATCCACCGGGTAGCAATCTGGCACTTGACTTTATTTCATTTATGCAGGATTACAAGACATCATCTATGTACAATTAATCAACCTATTCTGCTTATCTAGATAAAGTCAACATGACTTGCGTACTACTTAAAGAATCTAAATAATGTGTATGCAGAAATGTGCTACAGACTTATTGTTACATAAGCTACTCACTCGATGGATAATAAATCATCATCCATCGGGACTATATTAAGTCATCCGTCGGGACTATAATCCTTATCTGTCGAGTGCTACATTTTTCACTAAGTAAAATCTACTAAGGTGTTTTGTTAATGAAATCATCAAGTACACAACATATACACAACAAATAGCTTCTTGTGCCATAGCCAACTTTCATCTTGACTTGCTTTACTGAGAAGATAAGTGACAGATTCTGCATTAGATGAGTTGAAATCAGCTAGATACACATTTCCTCTTCTCACTCCAGTGAGAACCACCTTGTTGCTTCTTTTGTTTGTCACAACACAGGCTTCTGAATTGAAGGTTACTGATTTGCTCTTATCACTAAGCTGGTTGATACTCTACAGATTGTGCTTGAGACCATCCACTAGGGTAACCTCTTCAATGATGACATTGTCTTTTGAAATCAAGCCATATCCCACAGTATAACCCTTGCTGTCATCTGCAAAAGTAATACTTGGGTCAGCTCTCTCCTTGAACTCTGTGAGCAAGGTAGAATCTCCATTCACGTGCCTTGAACAAACACTATCCACATACCAAAGATTCTTTTTGTTTCCCTGCACAGATCAAAACCAGATCAAGTTGATTTTGGTACCCAAGTTTTCTTGGGTCCTGCCTTGTTAGCGTTCTTCTTTGGTTTTTTTGGTTTGATCTCATTTGACTTGGGAATTTCTGATTCATCCTTAGTAATTTGAGTTGGACCTTTGAAACCAGTCATTTGAACAGAATTATCATGCACATTTTGATTAACAGGAAAAGGCATGCTGTTTGCAAACATTTTATTCCAGTAAGGCATGCTAAATGGCATTTGGGGCATATTAAATACAACATAATAAGGATTAGGTGCAAATGGCATATTAGCAAATTGTGCATTCATATTCTGAGCAGACATAGCATTTATAGGCATAGAAGGCATGGCATTCATGTTGGGAAAAGAAGAGGGTACATATATAGGAGTAGGCATGGCAAGTTTGCAATTAATAGACAAATGATTAACACTACCACAATTAACACATATTTTTCTTGGAGCATACTTATCAGGTGTGTAGTTGTTATGTTTGTTAATCCCTACTTCCCCATTTCTATTGTTTTCTTTTTAGTTTATGTTTTAACCTCAATCTTTTCTAATCTTTCATTCAATTTCTTGATGGACAGATGACCAATATTAACTTTCTTCTCCTTCTTCACTTGACTTGATTCTCCTGAAACAAAGTTTTTGGAAACTGGTCCATATTTTTCATTTAACTTGGCAAGCTTAGCTTTGCTCACTGGTTTGCTCACAGGCGACGGATGTGGATCTTTGTCACTCGACGGATAATCCTTTTGATTATCCGACGGATGATTCTCATCATCCATCGAGTCCATATCTGTTAGTAATCCTTCAACCAAATTGGATTCCAGCTTCTCCTTACTCTTTTTCCAGGCTGCATCACAAAAGGACTCAATACCTTGAACTTTAGTGATTTGAGCATGGATATCTCTGGATGATTTCCATGCTTTAAAATCTCTTCTTTCTTCAAGGACTCAGTCAATTCATCCTTAGCAATTTTACACTCAATTCTCAATTTTTCAAACTCAATAAACTGAGACTCTAGTACATTATTCCTCTCACTTAAAAACAAATTGTTTTCTTTGATTTTAGCAGTTTCCTTAGTGAGGGACTTAAGTGTAACACGCAAGTGATATAATTCTGTAGACATGTCATTGATTGCATCATTACACTCAACTTTAGATAAATGTGCTAGGTTAGTGGTGATTACCTGATTACTTGAAGAACTTGAGTCTGTTTCATCAAACTTGGCCATCAGGGCTAGATTGACATAGCTTACATCATCATCTTCATCCAATCCATCAGCTACCCGGTCATTTTCCTGTGTAATGAAAGCCCTTTCCTTTTGCTTGAGCAACTCCTTTAGAAGAGATGTAAGGAACTTGAGGTTAGAGTCTTTTGTCTGATAGACTCTTCCATGCAACTTCAGAGCATTTAGTAGTTTTTGAAACCTACTAAAGATATCAGTGAGAGACTCACTATCTTCACAATTAAAGTGCTCATATCGCTGAATTAGTAGCTGAATCTTATTCTCCCTTACTTGCTCAGTACCATCACAGATAATCTGGATAGTGTCCCAAACCTCCTTGGCTGTTTTGCAGTTAATAATGTTATCAAACATATCACCATCAACTCCATTGAACAATATATTCATGGCCTTCTTGTCTTTCCTGACTTGCTCAATATCAGGATCTGGCCATTCATGCCTAGGCTTGGGTACAGATGGTTCATTGCCTGTTGGAGCTCTCATTGGTACATGAGGACCTCTCTCTATGCAATCCACATAGGCCTCATCTTGAGAAAGAAGATGTAGATGCATTTTCACCTTCCAGTGGTGATAATTGTCTTTATCCAGAAAAGGAATTTTAACTCCAACATCCTTCTTGTTGATCTTGTTGATCTTGTTGTTAGTTGTGGTCTTTACGCTCTTTCTACTTCAAGAGCTTGCTCTGATACCAATTGTTATTACCTAACAATACAACAACAAGAATTACAGAAGGGGGGTTGAATGTAATTCTGGCTTCTTTTCGAGATTTATAAAAATGTGCTAACTCAATATATATATATATATATATATATATATATATATATATATATATATAAGTGTTTTGATTTGCAAAGTGCGGAATAAGGAATTAAGTAAATCAAACACAAAGTAATAAAAAAATAAGTCTTTAAAACTTTCTGGTAGATTTGAATGTATCCACCATATATATATATATATATATATATATATATATATATATATATATATATATATATCGATTTGAGAACTCTGTGAAGCTCAAATTGGCTCACAGCTGCTTTACAAGTGAACAAACAAACTACAGAGAAATTCTTAACAGTTACAGCTTTTTCTATTTCTCTTCTAAATGTGTTTGCTTAGTTTTAATTTGTTCAACTAGCTACACTTGGTTTATATATCACCAAGTTTACATGGTAATAAGACAAGATAATAAAACAAAACCTATCAAGTCTAATTCCATGCTGCTTCATTACTCTATTCCAGCATCTTTGAAAATCTTCATGACTTGCATAGAAATGGTAATGCTTCTTTGTTCTCAATTTCCTGCTATACAGGCTGCCACATTCCTTTTGCAAACACCCAACGCATGTGACTGTGTTGTCACTGTCAACAGATATTTGAATTGATCATCCGTCGGGTACATGCTTGTTATCCGTCGGGTAACTTTGTTGATCATACATCGGGTAGTTTTGTTGATCATCCGTCGGGTAGCTATTTGGTACTTGACTCCATTTCATTTATGCAGAATTACAAGATATCTCATATTTACAATTAATCAACCTATTCTGCATATCTACTAGTAGTCAACATGATTCATATACTACTACAGAATCTACACAAAGTTGTTTGCTGAAATGTGCTACAATACTTATTATTACATAAGCTACTCACTCGATGGATGTCAAATCATCATCCGTCGGGACTATATTGGATCATCCGTCGGGACTCAATTTGATCACCCGTCGAGTGCTACAAAATTAACTAAGTAAAATCTACTAAGGTGTTTTGTGTGATTAATCATCAAGTTCACAACATATTCCTAGTAATAACATATGACCGATGCA
The DNA here is from genome assembly GCF_009905375.1 of Apium graveolens. Classification (NCBI taxonomy): domain Eukaryota; kingdom Viridiplantae; phylum Streptophyta; class Magnoliopsida; order Apiales; family Apiaceae; genus Apium; species Apium graveolens. The sequence continues at coordinate 90,958,223 of NC_133654.1, forward strand.
GTTGCATGCAAGGGGTCATATTTATTATATTATTCCGCTGTGCCTATTTTAGTTGGTTTATCAGTTAGTGACCCACAAATCTAGACCCCAGATTTGGAGGGCGTCACAAGTGTTACCATATTTAAATTTTTATGTTATTTTACATGTTTTATTTTATTTTTTTCATATCATTACTTTTTGTTTATTATTTATTTTTTAAATTTGCATTCAATTTAAATTATATTAATAATATTAATATAAATACATAAATATATAAATATATGTATCAGAAGAAACATGTTTTATAAATAAAACGAGTAAAAATGATGACTAATAATGAATTAAAACGAAAAGTTCAAGAATCAATTGGTTTTGTACTTTAAGTTAATTGCTTTACTCCCCCTGTTGTTGAAAAATAAAGTAAAGAAAAATAAAATTAAAAAAATTTATAATTTTATATAAAAACAGCGTAAAACCAAAAGAATTTTTGAACTGTTGGTGTTAGCCCAGTATTAGTCATCATTCTTTTACTCATTTTATTCATTAATATAAAATGTAACGACTAGGAATTTCACGACATAATTAAGTGAATAAAGTATGATTCTGTGGTGTAATTATAAATTATGTGATATAATAAAGGGTTAAATGATTTTGTTGGTTAATTGTCTTTATTGTATATTAGTAACTGGGAACGTAAAATGACCCGTTCCAGTTTGATGAGTCAACTTAGGGGATAAGCTGTGTTGTCTGGCCGTCAGGTAGAACAAGACTCGTCTTAAAAATGGATTAAAGTGTTTTAATGTGAACTATGTGCTATTGAGTGAAATAGGAATGTTTAAGTGAATATTATATTTCAGTGATGTGTCAGTTGATATAAATGATTGATTGTGGAAGCGTAGCAGAAAACGCTCAGCGTCGGGCCGTCAGACAGGACGCGACGCGGGTCGTGAAAAAAGGGAAATAATAATAATAATAATAATAATAATAATAATAACAAAAAGGGGAAATTTTGTAATTGATTATGAGTTGTGATGTGTGAATATATGTGTTTGCCTATCTGTATGCATGACTATGTGATCTGGATAATTTTGATTGATTTTATAGAATTGATTTGATTTAATTAAGGTATATTGTACCTTTATTCATTTTTATAAAATTATCCGAGTATGTTCGAGGTGTGAAAGTTGTTGTGTTCTTTCAAAATAGTCCCAGAGACTTTACAAAAATGATAAATGAAATTATTTAGGGATCGATGTATTTTAAAATGATTTTATCGAGCCATAATTCCATTTTGAGCGCAATCTTGTAAAATCCATATTAAATGAACCGTACACTCACAAATTATTTTTTAAAATATGGTTGGAAAGCTAATTTCGAACTCTATATTTTAAAATTGATATTCCTTTTATTTTCATCTTTATGAGAGAGCTATATAATATTTAAATTCGTTTTTAAGCTTAGGAATAAAAAGAAAAGAGAATAGAAGAAAAAACTTTACAAATTACTAAAGTACCCCTGCCCCTTATTATATAATCTCACCCTCCCCCCTTTTTTTTTCTTTCTTCACCCGTGCACTCTCTCTCTCTTCTCTCACTTTCACTCATCTCTCTTTTTTCTCTCTCTCTCTCTCTCTCACTCTCGAAGCTCTCTCTCTCTCGCTTTTTCTCTCGGTACAACCCTATTCTCTCATTGAAATCTATGGATTCATCCATAAAACTTCATGCTTATTCCATATATATAATTTAAATCATGTGCATTTGTGTGTAGGTTCTTACATGCGTGTGTGCCTGTATGTTTGTGTTCGGTGCCGAGCCGAGAGCTCAACTCTTGATTCCTTTGAGTGTTCGACTTGAAATTTTGTCAATTCCGTGATGAATATGAGTTGCATATGTTAGTTGCTGTGTTTTTGGGTTAAAAATCGGAGGTTCAAGGTTGGAAACCCCCGAATGGGGGCACCACCATGAAACCACCGCCACCGGTGATGAACTCCGGTGAACCGGTGGTGAGTAATGATGTATCAACTGAACTCTATAATATTGAAACTTGATTTTTGATAGTTGCATGTGGTGTTTTCTCTAAAATCGAGTGGATTCTTGATTTTTAAAAGAATTAAGTTAATTTCTATGAATGTGAATGACTTGTTAATGATTGTTCTTAGAATTGTTTTAATTTTATTGATTTGTGAATTTAGTTTGATAGATGCATGTGATGGTATTGTTTAAGGTGCAAATTTGGTTAGTTTTGTTCAAAAGAAAGTGATACTGAGGATTTATATTGCTTAATTGGATTTAAAATAAGTTTAATTGGTGAAATTATCTTTGCATGTTGTTATATTTGATTGAGGTCGAATGGTGCATTGTTTTGGTGACTTGATTGATTCGAAGATTGAAATTAATAGGTGTTATGGAGTCGTCCTTTGAATTTAAGTTATAAAGAGGCTTGGATGTTAAATTAGAATCGTACATATAAAGATATATGAGTGGATGTAGTTCATACGTTTGTTTCAAAATGTTGATAAAAAGAAAAGGGTTGAGTTACTTGTTATTGAGTCATGCGAATTGAGGTTATTTACTAAAATATGAAGTTTAAAGTATATAAGTACACTTTATTAAGTGCTATGTGTTATGGTTGTGTCGTAATGTATGTGATTCGATGACTAATTGATTTGAAGTACGACTATATGGTATATCGTGCTATGTGAATATAATCGAGTATATATATACTCTTAGGATTTTACGATAAGGGATAATTGTTAAGCGTTATGGGAACGTCGAGTGAGAATCTAATTAGGGTTTGATTGTTGGATTGTAGATTCAGAGCGAGAAGGAATATCGGGCTAGGAAAGGGAAAAGTGTACTAGGTGGCAGTAGTTCAACCCTTGTGAAACGGGAAAGTGAATTCAGGCAAGTAAATTTGTTTACTTGTATAAACTGTTTATAAAGAGGATATTGTTCATGCCATGATAGACTATTGAACTTTTATAGCACTTGTGAGCCTGTTATTGATTCTTGAACCTTGATAATGAATTCTTGTATCATACCAGTTATTGATTCTTTGAAACACCCTGTTATTGTTCTCGTAACGATTTGATATGCTTATTGTTCTAACCCGTGTAATAAACCTGTCGATTTATATTCCACTTACCTACTTATTCTTTTGAATACCCTGAATGCTTGTGATCCTTATAAGAACCTTTATCAATTCCCATGCGTATTATTGGTTAATCTTTCTTTTGTATACCTTATTATGTAATGATCCTTAGAACTGTTTTGATTCCCTATCCTATATACCCTGTTTATCTTTTGATCAAGATCCTTGGTATGGATCTTTGCTTACCTTTGATACTTAAGAATGATTTTCGACTCTTTCATATTCTTATTAATGATAAAATGAACTTAGTAAGACCTTTCTTTTCCAACACAAAGGTTTTTCAAATGAATTCCTGATGGATTCGATTGAGATATAAGAGACTAGTGGGACTAGTCCAGTCATATTAAGAGACTAGCGGGGTTAGTCCAATTTAAGGCTGAAATTATGCCATAGGTGTAACGCCCCCAAATCCGGGGTCAGGAATCTGGGTCGTCACGCCATCCTTCACTCATGTATAACCTTTATTGATTCAATAATCCAACAGACCCCAATCTCATGCACACACACACACAAGTTATAGCCTTAGAAATGACGTACGACAAGTATCATCTGTTATTAAAAGTCAAATATACTTTACAGGATCTCAAACAATTATTGATAACCTCTACATGAAGTTACAATAATTACGACTGATATCTTATACCTATCTGATACTCTGGCACACCTGATACAAGGCTGCTAGGGATTCTCCCCATGGCTGCAAGCAACTAAATCCCACACCGGCATACTGGTTATATGTTGTATTGTGTCATTTAAAAGAAAGCAAGAGTGAGCTATAATGCCCAGCATAATAATGTACAGTGTGAAAATGACTATATGATAAACTCATGCAAAACATCATATATGATAATTACGTTTTATTCAAAAATAGTTGTCCTTGGTGACACACACCTTCTCATGAAAATAATTCTTTAGTGGATTTTATTATCCTGCGAATACCTTAATGGTAAACCCAGCACCTAGGCTTGGGTTACGGTATTGCATCATAATTCCAATTGGAAGAATAGGACATTCGTTGGAGCCATCGCATACGATGATCAGTCGTAATACGATAATATTAACCTTTTCTACTAGTAGAAGGACGACACCTTCGTATCCCGGTTATCACCCTTGCCGCATTCGGGCTACGTGTCCCATTTTTGGGTATACACATACTTCACAAGTTCCTGAGTACACAGAGTACCTTCGCCTGCGGTACCTTTGGTAGTCTATCTAGCACACATAGTACCACACCCCTCCCTTGTCCTTTTAAAAGAATTCTATCATATCTCGAGAACTCAAACCACATCGAAGTTCCCCAAGCGTTTTGCTTATTGATAGAAACAGTTTATCTTATTAAGATATAAATGTATATATATATATATGTACTTCCGAAATTTTCAGAGGAAGTACTAAGGTTGTGAGTTGACCGTTGTCAACAGATAGTTGAATAAGGGGGAAAAGTTTCTCCTTGAAACTATATTAAATAAGTCGGGATAATAATCTCCGACGATCTGAAATTATTCGAATGTTTTTCCGAAATGAGAAAGTATATTTTAAATCAGGATCTATGATTTTTAAATCAATAATAAACCCTTTAATGAATAATAAATAATTAAATGATAATCGATAAATAATTAAACCTCGAAGGAGTTTACTTTTAAAAGAAAAAAATAATATTCCTCAACTATTTTATGTTTAATAATTTAATGAACTTTAATATTTAATCGAGTCTGAAGTAAATATTTACTGGAGAATACTTCTCCCTAATAAATGACTAGTAAGTAAATATTTCTTGTCCGAACGATAAAGTATAGTCGAGGGAATACGATCTTTGAAAATCGTTTTAATAAAAGTTCGAGGTGTTTAATATTTTGTAAGTGGACGTTGAGTCCCTTGAAATGTAACTACTATGGACTTTAATCATTTTATAAATATCACTGGAATGATTCCTGGGTTTTTATTTTATAAAAACAAAACTGACCGACTCTCGGTCTTACAACTTATACATCACGCTCTGCTATAGCGCTAATATTCTTAAATAAAGCACCTCCGGAATACTTCCGGGTTTTCATCAATTTTTACTGACCGATCCTCGGTCTAAAATATATACACGCCACACTACTCGCTAGCGTTAACATTCTCAGTTATAAACTCCTCTGGGATACCTTCGGGTTTTTATAAGCTTACACCGACTGACTCTCGGTCTAAACATATCATTTCGAATTCGGTTATGAACATATACTAGAAATTATCAATGATTGAGTAATGTAATACATCTCAAACTTTGTAAAACAGTTTAAAGCAATCTCATGCATATATCACAGTTTTGTAAAATATTCACAACACAACAGTTCTTAAAAGGTAGGGTTTGAAAACTTGCCTGGGTATCTCGAGGTGGAGGATGCTCTAGGTTCCGCTCGGAAATCTTTAATCATAAACACAATTCATTTTGTTAGGTCCCGTCCTAATTTACGGCGACTCGCACTCATGCGCTACTTATTATGTACCCTCTCAACTTATACTGCCCTTATTATTCCTTTAAGTTCTAATTCACATCATGGTCGCTTCATTTTCTAAGTATCTTAGGTTCATTTTCATTTTCGCCGTCGGTTCCGCTTATGGATTCTACGGTTTCTAATCGCGTAGTCTCGGCTCCGATATTTTTATAAAACCGAAAAATCATTGTTTTTACTTTAAATTTTTATGGCAGTTAGGAAACTCAAAATACTACTCTCTGTAAAAATTTCATGATTTATGAACATTATTAAGTCGATCCTTTATATTTTCAAAGTTCGTAATTCGTAGCAGTTTTTGTTGCGTAAATCACTTTTAGTAAAATGGTCATAACTTTTGATCCGTAAATCGGAATCAAGCGATTCAAGCGCCTAAACGATCATTATAACATTTTATATCATAATCAAAGGTTATTTTGTAAGAAACTACAGTTTACATCTTCGGGACTTTCTGCAGAAACTTAAAGTTTTGTTTTATTCGTTTTAACGAGATTACGTTTACGATCGGGGTTTCGTTTACGCCCTAAATCTTTATACTACCACCAACAATCATCATATCATCATCAAAACACTAACTCCTCTCAAGAACATCATGTTCTTGAGGCAAGAACAATCAACCTTAAATCTACTTAGCTAAACATCAAGATTTCAACAACATCACCTCCAAAACTAAGTTTATAACTACACACTAAAAGGATCTTGAAATTGAATCTTAAATAAAGTTAGGTCAAAGATTTTTACCTTTATTGAAATATTGAGATGTGTTCTTGAGGATGGTGGAGTCTTGGAAGTGCTTGGTATGATTTTTGGAACCTAAAACCACCATTTAAATCAAGAAACCAAAGAAGGGTTACTATTCATACTATTCACTAGTAACTTTCTTGATTTTATTTCATGCATCAAACCTTGATAAAAAGAGATCAAAGAATTATCTTACCTTAGATTGGTTGTTAGTAAGCTTGAGAATTAATGGGAGGATTTAAACATGGCTAGAACTTGAGATTTTGATTTTGAATTCCTCCCTTGATGAAGAAGGCCGAATGGAAGAAGTGAAGAAGGGGAGGGGTTTATGCTTGCTTCCTTGGTTGCTTCTTGGTTGTTTCTTGGTTGATTATTGAAAATGAGGTTGTGATAGCTTGTATTTGATTTTTATTTCTTAGTATATATCCTAGGATTTGATATTGGTTGCCAATATTGGAGACAAAACTAGCTAGCCTTTGTAATTTACAAGCTAAGCTACTTAACTTAGCTCTTTAGCTTACTATTTGCTAGCCCTTGGTTGATCATCCTATACCTTATCTAACTATTTGATAAAGTAACCATGGTTACTTTCTTACCATGGTTATTTATTGCATTACATTTATTTAATCGTCTACGCGTTCGTTCGGTCGCTTAAACGTTTTCAAAATACTTTCTCGTAAATGGTTCGCGACGTAATTTCTTTCGTATTTATTCCTTATATTTTGAATTATCATTCTTGGATATAAATCCGTAGGGTTTTAAATTCGTAATTATATTATGATGTCCGTAATCATCGATGATTCGTAAATATGGTCTTTTTCTAAAGTTCGTTTTCTTCGAAAACTAATAGCATTTACAAAAAGTCATTTGGTACGTATAATCATGTTATCAACTCCGAAACTCATTTTCTCATGCGCAACATAGTGTGGTCTAAAAAGTTTTTCCTCGTCCGTCTAGGTTACTATTCATTAAATGTTTTACAAGGTCTCAAAAATTCAAGTTATTATATTACTATTCATAAAGGTCTTTTACCGATGTCAAAAATTTGGGTTCTTACAGTCTTCCCCCCCTAAAAGGATTCCGTCCAAGAATCAGTTCAAAAATAGGTAGGGATATGCTTCTTGCATGACAAGCTTGAGTTCTCACGTTGACCTAGTGGTATTTGATCTCTTCATAAAATTTCCACTCATCCATCTAATATATTTTCGGTACTCGTCCTTGTAGTCTTATGACCTCTACACGTTACTCGACATACGCTAAGTCTGGCTACGAGTTTATTAGCTCATTTTCAATCATATGTCTGTCTTTGACGGTTAAATTTCCTAACCTTGATTCATGGTATTCATTATAACTTGGCGACCGTTTGACGATGGTGCTAATTTATAAGTCAACTTTCTTGGTCCTTTATTTCTCCAACTGGTCCAATAACTCTTGGGTTCAACATTTCTTTCCCTTTCAAATCTCATCACTCCCTCCTCGGGAGGTACTTTCAACAATACCTAATCAGTTACTTCATACTTTCTGTCTTTATAGTTCTGGTCCGCGTATCTCTATTGTTCATTCTGGGCTGCCACTAGCCGGGTTCTGATAAGTTCTAGGAATTCCTTTGATCTGTTGACTCAACAATGGTCCAGTATCCTCCGCTTACCAATTTCTTCCCAACCTAAGAGAGAACGAATCTTTCTTCTGTACAAAGCTTTTTAGCCATTCCAATGCTCGCATGATAACTCGTTATTATCGGTGATTCAATTATCGTCAACTGGTCACTTCATTTCCCTTAAAATCGATAATATGGACGATTAGCGCATCTTTTAGTGTTTGGAATCATCCTTCAACTTATTCGTTTCCCCTTACATCGCTCCTACTAGTGCTAGAGTTTCATTCCTTAATATTTTCCCATTTTGGCGCATCCTCTCTGTCGATTAAGTCATGTAAGAAGTTCTCGTTGCATTTCTACACGCTCGTCTCCTGCTACACGCTTAGCGCCAGATTTAACATTTCTTCCCGTAGTAACGTAAGGCACGTCATCGTCCTATTGCCATCTTGAAGGAAGCACCATTTTATACACAATTGATTGACACGTATTAGGGTCATGGAACGTTCAGCTTCCGTCATCGATCAGACTTCTTTAATCATTCCCTGTATAATATCTATGGTACTACGATACCTTCTGGGTCATACTTGTTATTCTCGCTAGCGCCTTAGACGTATTCACGTTTATTGGTACCTGCTACCGGTGGCCTTTATAGGAAGTGTACGATCTTCTTTGCCTTCTATCAGCTCTGACAATGACATCCTTTATTCTTTCACATTGTCCTTCGTAAAGGGATATCGGAGATTATTTTTCGTATGCTAGCGTGGTAAGTACATCTACACGAATTATTTGTCAACAATAGGTGATTCCCCAAACCGTTCCAAATAAAAGGTAAGCCGCTAGACGTATCTTCAATGGTCAGGATAGTCCTCTCATTCTACTTGTTGATTTGAGAACTCTAAGTCGTTCCTTTGTCCGTCCTTTTTCGCAAAATATCTTTGAAAATAGCCCCGTTAATTAAATCTTGGGTCCTTGCGTGGCGCAGTCGTCATAGGGTCTATCTGTCCCAATTATCTCTTCCGCGTTCATAATAATTTTGTAGAGTGGACATCTATCGTTTGCATAATAAATCAAGCAGTCTTATTTAATCTATCACTCAAAATCCTCAAATAGCACAACGGCTAACTTGGTTCTTGATAATCCTCCTTCAAAATTTATTATAATTAACTCTTACTCCTATTTGGGTCATCTACAAGTCGTAATCGCCAAAATTTTAATCCTCGCCTTTCCGTTTTCATTTTCAACCATGTCGAATACTTACTTACCTACTCAATGACATCCCTTTTCATATTCTGTCATGACTAATATCCGTTTACGTTTTTAGGCATCTTTAAGTCTTCCTGTTAAGTAATAAAGGGTTCTTTTCATGCGATCCTTCTCATCAGTTATTCTGAGATTTGTCATCCTCAATATATCTTTTCCTACTTAAAGTGTCGGCCACCACATTGGCCTTTCCTTGATGATAATAGATTTCTCAATCATAGCCTTTGATCAATTTGACTATAGCCTCTATCTCGTGTTCAGTGTTAAAAAAAATTCCAAAATTTTCTCATAAGTAAACTTCTTGTCCCTTCCAGTCCGAACCTTATCGCAATTATTCTAGATTATTATTAGAAAGCCTTATGTCACGGTCCTTAAGTTGAGACATATCATTAGACTTCACGCAATATCCTATTTTTATCGGGGAGGGGTTTATGCTTGCTTCCTTGGTTGCTTCTTGGTTGTTTCTTGGTTGCTTCTTGGAAATGAGGTTGAGATAGCTTGTAGTTGATTTTTATTCCTTAGTATATATCCTAGGATTTAATTTTGGTTGCCAATCTTGGAGACAAAACTAGCTAGCCTTTGTAGTTTACAAGCTAAGCTACTTAACTTAGCTCTTTAGCTTACTATTTTCTAGCCCTTGGTTGATCATCCTATACCTTAGCTCACTATTTGATAAAGTAATCATGGTTACTTTCTTACCATGGTTAGTTAGTGCGTTACATTTATTTAATCGTCTACGCGTTCGCTCGGTCGCTTAAACGTTTTCGAAATACTTTCTCCTAAATGGTTCGCGACGTAATTCCTTTCGTATTTATTCCTTATGTTTTGAATTATCATTCTTGGATATAAATCCATAGGGTTTTAAATTCGTAATTATATTGTGATGTCCGTAATCCTCGATGATTCGTAAATATGGTCATTTTCAAAGTTTGTTTTCTTCGAAAACTAATAGCGTTTACATACACTCATTTGGTACGTATAATCATGTTATCAACTCTGAAACTCATTTTCTCATGCACAACATAGTGTGGGCTAAAAAGTTTTTCCTCGTCTGTCAGGGTTTCTATTCATTAAACGTTTTACAAGGTCTCAAAAATTCAAGTTATTATATTACTATTCATAAAGGTCTTTTACCGATGTCAAAAATTTGGGTTCTTACAATAGGTACCTTAAAGACCAGATGGAGGTTGGTACGGGCTGATCACCCGTATTATTTATAAAAGTGAAAGTAGTCCAATCAAGGGTTCCCTGTCATTTAATAAAGAGAAATTGAATACTTTTATTCAGCAATTGATTCTTTGAAAATGAAATAGTTTAAATTGATTTGTGATTAGTTGATTGAGATATTGTTTGGTATACAGCTTTGAGAACCATGATTCTATTCTGAAATTGATATCAATCATATAATTGATTTCCAGAGTTAGATATATTCTTGCTTTCCTGGTGAGAGATCCTTTGAGATCCAAATGTTGATTTGTGATGAATGTCGGCTTTCACCCCATCTTGAGCCTTGATTCCTGAAAGCCCCAAATCTTTTTCATAACCCCTTCATAGCCCAAAGACAGAAATCTGCCACCTAGAAATTTTAAAGTAGAATGCCTTAAAAGTCATAATGGTATATTGTTATTATTGTTTCGTAGAACTGTCATTTAGTTACTTGCTGAGTTTTATACTCATATATTATGCTTTGTTCTAACCATGGCAGTTAAGCAAGAGGATGGCCAGACTTAGGTGCACTGCTCGTAAAAGCGTACCTGGTGGCCCCTATCGTGTTGTAGGCTCCCAGATGCCAGAGCAGGTAGTACAGGTTATGTGTGAGCAAGCGCTTAGTCAGAATGTTTGTAAAGATACAATGGGTTATCTATCGGTTCCAAGTCGGAATCGATTGTGTAAATTTGGTATTATTTTGGGTTGTAATTTATATGTTATGGTTGGTAGTTATAATCTTGTCTCAAACTTTATCCTGTTAGATCATGTTAGTGGTTAATCGGGGTTTATGCTTATTTATTGTTAGTTTAATGTCATGTGGGTCCTCATTTCCTAACCCTGAGATTGAGGGTTTCACAAGTTGGTATCAGAGCTACAGGATCTAGTCACTGAGACAAGTTAGGATAAAAGGGTATTTTGGGTATATATCTATATCGCGAGAGTGTTCGACTCATATAGAGTTGAGTTAGACTGTTAGGTATAGTCTAAGGAAAGTGAATGAGCTAAAGTAGCAACTAGTGATAGGGTGTTAGTTGGAAGTTTTATCTAACCCTAACGTTATTTCTTGGTTGCTGTTTTATATTTTCTCTCAGGACCCCAGTAGTGGTAGTGATTCTGATTCAGAGATTAGTTTGACCAGTACCTCAGTGGACCCTATTCCACCCTCTTCAGAGGAGCCTGTGTATGTTAGTTCTGATCCAGAGGAGGATCCATCTGAGAGTAGTGAGATTCCTATGCAGGTATCACCCTTGAGGCTAGAGTCAGAGACTCCAGCCCCTGAGACAGAGTCTGAGATGCCTAAGATTGTGCCTGTTAGTGTTGGTGGCAAGTTAGCCTAGGATCAAGACTTTGTTTACTCCCGCATTCCTGAGTTGGGAGCTTTGGTGGTTAGGTTAATTCGAGACTCTAAGCCTTCAGTTGTGGAGGAAGAGTGGAGAGCTGGGATACAGCTGGTGGAGCAGGTTGCCCTGAGGAGATTGGATGAGGGACCATCCACTAGTGATGCTGATGCTGAGGCCTGGAGGCTGCATAAGATCATTCGCTGGATGTTGGTTATGTTGAGAGAGATTCTGGATGATTAGATGATAGAGTTGATTAGGCGGGACATTTGGTGGAGCCCATAGTTGTTGTTGTTTCCTTTTAGTGCCAGCAGGCTTGGGATACTTGGTCAGATGTCGGGATCCCTTTTTCATTTGTTGTGTTGTATTTCAGAACATGGTATTGTAGTAGTAGTTGTTAGAAGTTAGGGGTAGGTAGGGGGTGTTTTTAAATTTTTCCTCTGTTTAACCCTGTTATATTATTGTACCTTATTTTCGGAACTTGTTGTAATCAAACCTTTATTTATGAACCTTTGGCTGGTTAAATCAACCACATATCTTGTTTCATATTTTACACCCTGGGAATCTTTATAACTATTTTGCATACCATGTTTTTATACAACCGTGTTTAATCTTTTTGTAAGAATTTAACACTATGCCATGAGAAAACACAACTGATAGAAGGAATTATGTAGTAATAGGATTGCATGTGCAAAATTGGGTAAAGCTTAAAACCCGTAAAAGTGATTTTGTAGTAAAATGTTGTTATATATATCAATGTCAGGTTATCGTATTGCTAATTGCTCAATCAGGTTTGTAAGAAATGGCCAACTCACCAGATCAGCAAGAAGAAGAAATTCAAACTCAAGACCAAAAACTGAACTAAGATACCACTATGATGAGCCGACTTGCTCAGCTTTTGCAACAACCCATAACCCCTAAAGTTAGAAACTTCAAACACTTTCAATCTATTCATCCCCCAGAGTTCTTAGGTTTGCCAGACCCGATAAAATCTCAGTCGTGGTTAAGAGAAATGGAGAAAGCATTTGAGTTAGCAGAAGTTAAGGATGAAAATAAATCCCAATATGCGAGTTATTACCTTAAAGACGAGGCGAGTTTCTGGAGGGAATCTTCTAAAGCTTTGCTTGAAGAGAAAGATTGTCATGGGAAATGTTTATTAGAGATGTTTCTGGATAAGTATTTGCCAAGCTATATGTAAGATCAGTTGGAGATGAAGTTTTTGGACCTTAGATAAGAAGATATGTCGGTAGCAGAATATGAGGTGAAATTTTTAGAGTTATCTAGATTTGTATCTGAGTATGTAAATACGGAGGCGAAGAAGGCCAAAAGGTTCCAAAAGGGACTTAGGCCATGGATTCGGAGTCAAGTGGCACTGCTAGAGATCAAGAACTATGTTGCCCTGGTGCAGAAGGCAATAATAGTGGAAGGAGAACGTGAAGCTGCAAAAAGAGAAAATGAAATTAGGAAAAGGAAGTTTGAGAGCCCAGAGCAAGAGAAAGAAAGTTCAAAGTTTAGAGGGAAGTTTGGAAAGAATGGTGGAGGTGAGAACCAAAAGTATCAGAAGTTCAAACCCGGGAACGGAGCTCAAAAGAACCGTTTACAGAAGGCAGGACAACCGGGAAAGGATAATAGACCTCAGATTCAAGAATGTAAAGTTTGTGGGAAGAGACACCCCGGAAGATGTAATAAGTTGGATGTTACTTGTTTTAAGTGTAACCTGAAAGGGCATTATTCATCCGAGTGCCCAAGTGGAGCAAAGAAGCCTGAATTAACCTGTTTTAAGTGTGGAAAAGTGGGCCATATGGCCAGAAACTACGAGGAGCCTGTTCAAAAGGCAAATGTTCTTAGGATTGCTGGACCGCCGCTTCTCCCAGCACCAACAACTCAACCCAGAGCTAGAACCTTTAACATGACAATGAAAGATGTGGTACAAGATGTGGATGTGGTGGCAGGTATGCTCGTTATAAACTCAGTAGAAGTAAAAGTATTAATGGATTCTAGAGCAACTAGATCCTTTATTGTTAAAAGTATTCTTGATAGATTAAAATGTGTTGTGTACCCTCTTGAACCCAATTTGATTATAGAAGTAGCAAATCAAGAGAAAGTCATTGTTAATCGGGTTTGTCCCAATTGCGATATGGTTATAGAAGGTCGGCACTCTTCTGCTAACTTAATTCCTTTTAAGTTAGGAGAATTTGACGTCATATTACGAATAGATTGGTTGTCAAACCATGAGGCGCAAATAGAGTGTAAAAGCAAGAAGGTGAAGTTAAAGACCAGGGATGGTGTTTAAGTGATATTCAAGGGGAAAAGATAAGAGAAAAAGTTTTTAATGGCTATTCAGACAAAGAGATTGTTACGACAAGGATGCGAAGCTTATTTGGCTCACGTCAAAGATGTAGAGAAATAATCCATAAGGATTGAGGATATTCCGGTAGTAAGAGATTTTCCCGATGTGTTTCCAGATGAATTATGTAACATCCCCAAATTCGGGGTCAGGATTGGGTGTCACTAAACAACTTTAAGTAATATAAACCTGTACATTAAAACAAATATACAGATAACCCCTCATTATTCCGAATCGCTTACAGGTTATGGTATGAAACAGGAATCTAACCTTCTAAAATTACAATAACTAAGTACAATTTCATTACCTCTTTACTAACTTTCTCGTATTACTCACTCTGACACCTCCAAATTCCTTCAGCTGGAATCTCTCCACTTTTGCTGTCTATTAAAGTTATTCATTCTTGTCCTCATTTGATACTGAAAGAAATAAGAATTCACAAAGCAAGTGTGAGCCAAAAATGCCCAGCAAGTATTAGGAGTGGTTTCTAGGTATCAGATTAAAGAAACTTCTGAAACAATCTTTAAAGGATATCAAAACACTTTTATTTATATAAAACAATTGAGCGAATAAAATATGGGCCCTTATTAGCCTTTAATCATAAATCACATTTCTCTGTAAAGGAACAATGAACATTTCACTGATTCATCTCTTGAATCAAATCTTTGTTTGATTTTGTAATCATAAATTATTCAAGACGGAATGCCGTTAATGGCGATCAACAAGAAATTAAACGGACGAACGATCTATTTAATACGATTTTTTGAACATTTTCCGGAATTAAAACAGGTCTCCGGATCAATTTATAATTAAATAATAGAGCTCGAACACCTGATTCTGACTTTAAAATAATTTAAAAATATTTATCGAGCTTTGAACATAATTTTAAAATAATATTTTAAAGCTCGAACTATTTTTCGGAATTTTTAAATCAAATAATTAATTAAATCTAATTAAATAATCAATTAAAATTAATTAATAACTAATTAAATTAATCAATCAATTAATATTTAAATTAATTGACTAATTAAAAAATTAATTAAAACTAAAATTAATTAATTAAGATTTATTTTAGAATTAAAAATAATTTTCATAATTAAAAATAAATAAATTTTGGAATTTAAAATAAATAACAACAATTCCTGAAAATAATTAACAAGAAAAAAAATACAATTTTTGAAAATAAAATAAGATTTTGATTTATTTTAAAATAAAATTTTTTTACAAACAGAATTGAATCGGGAAATTAGGTTTTTAAAGATCGAAACAGGGTTGTAATCGGGTCGGGAAATGGGTCATGGGTCGCCAAGAACACGAAGAACACTCAAGAGAATCAAACCTTCATTTCTATATGATATTGAACTCAGAATTCCACATATAATATACCAAATCGATTAGAAAAACGTTATCTATAACATGGTATAATCAAAACACAAGAATCGTGAATTTTTGAATTTTCCGAAAAATTAAAGAAGAATTATGAAAAATAACTCAAATTTTGAAGTTGGTTCTGCACCAAATCTGATGATTGTTTTGGAAGGGTGGTGATGAGAGCTTCGATTTGGTTATAAGAGCGTTTTAAACAGAGTCCGATAACACCTCCAAATTTCAGTTTGATTCTAAAGAACACGAAGAATATTCAAGAACTTAATCTGAAAATCAAACAACCTTTTGAGCATGTTATGGAACTCAAAATTCAACATATGATATATAAAATTGAATGGCAGGAGATGCTCTATAACATACAATCATCAAATCATACAAACCAAATCATTTACGAAAATTCATATTTTTACTAAATAATTCGAATTTTTTAAAAATTATAGAAAAATACCGATGAAATATGGGACGATATGGATGATTAACCTGGATTCTACGCGTCGAGAGCTTCGATTTGACTATTTGTACGTCGAAATCCGACTGCGGTAATACCTCCAAATCTTTGTTTGATTTTGAAGAACGCGAAGAACACTCATCGGTTTCTCTCGATAATTATGAAATTTTACTGACTGATTATGACTATACGAATAAAATGAAATAATAAAAGGGCTATATATATTTATGGAATATTGGTCCATGTTGGATCGTATTGGATCGATAAATTAGTTGCTTAGCCGCTAAGTAACTGCAAAATGATCCAAATATAGATTACTTAGCCGCTAAGTAACTATAAAAACGATACAATTTAATACCAGATTTGGATAATTATCAAAACCGAGCTTCTTATAAAACACCATATGAGAAAATAATGTAAAAATATCCCGTCTCTCGAGAATACGAGTTTTATTGATCTACCGAAATGATTATCGTCTAGAAAATTGTACGCCGGGATGCGTACGGGTCAAACCGTAACCCGGATTGAAAAAGTTAAAACACAGAAAATATCTGGAATCACCAGATTAGGTTAGGAAGGAGTTTTCCGAAGAGTTTTGGGTTGTAAAAACGTAAAAACGGTTAAAGTTGGACGATTCCCGACTTTAAAAATAGTTTTGTAATTATTCAGAAAATAATTAATTAAATTCATAAATCATTATAAAATCATATAACACTCCAAAAATCACCATAAAAATACCATAATCATCTATATACCATAATCATCTATATTTAATTCTGGACATAATAAAATTAATATACCTATACTTTACCACATATAAACATCCACATATCAACATCAATCAACATATAATTCACCAAAAATCACATAATAATCATTTAATAATTATTTATTGATAAAAATAATTGCACATTATTTCCCGGATATTACATCTTTCCCCCCTTAAAAGGATTTTGTCCTCAGAATGACACTAAGGATCAGATAATGATACATTCAAGTATCTCACTTCCATTTTCTAAGGTTGATCCCTCAACCTTACAACCTTTCATAAACTTTAACCTTCCACATCAATCATTACTCAACAGCTTCTTGCTGACATCCTATTCTATTAGTTGTTCATATAACTCCACTCAAGTCTCCATCTTATATATATATTGGAGCCAAATTACTCTTCCTGAGTATACACATATAAACACCCTATGAACCTGCTATATGGGTGGTGGTGGAGCCAACTCATTTCCACTTATCCTACCTATTTTACTGTCTCAAAAGGACCCTCATAACACATATTAGTTCTCTTTTTCTTTCTAATTCTAGTAATGCGTGCTCATGAACGTTTCCAATATTTACTAGCGGTTGAACCTCATTCCCCATATTTCTTTGTTCAATTAACCTAGTTTATAATCACTTCCAATCACATTCGAGGCTCTTTAATTGTTCCCTTAATCTTCTTGTCCATCTACGAATGATATACTGAAACCAGGGCATATTGGATTTGTAACGTTCTCGAAATTACTCCAGAATTAAGAATTAACGAGAAAATCTTGACTGGATATGATTGACGCACAAACTAATCATCATACCTTAATTTCTTTAAATCACAATCGAGTAAAGAAAATTTACTAACTTGGAGGTATCATTCGCATATTTTAACCCATATTATCATCTATTTTGGTTCCAAGGAGTTCTCATACGGAAGTAACTGTAATGCTCTCCCTTGACGTCTAGTCACATATAACGGCTATTCTTTTCTTTATGTCATATTATCAAAAAGTCTTCTTTGACATCTATGTCTTGTATCATATTCTTGGAATAACTTGACTCCCCTGAGTTAATGATGTTTAGCCAAATTCCTCTTTTTTTGTTCTACCTTACTTAATGCTCGTTCATTTAGGAGTGGTATATACTATTCTGGTTCAACATAATTCACCGTATTCTAAACATTTTTGTCAAATCCCCAGTCAAATAGTATTTGATCATTTGTAATCAATTCCTGGATCTGATGACGTACCACCATTTCTTCAAGCAGCAACTAACCCACTTATTGGACACGTTGTTCATTAATAACAGAGAATGACTAGGTTTGGGATAACCTATCAATAATGATCCAATTGACGTTTTCCCTCATTTTCTCTTCATGTCTGGTCACTAGATATTTCTTTTAGCCCTTGGAACTTAATCGTATTCCTGGGATGCATTCCCTTTCTCAAATAATAAATGTTTCATCAAATTCTTCACTTTACTTCTGTCCAAAAATATTAGATTAAGTAATAATATCGATCAATTTCCAATCCACACTTGAATTTGATAGCGCACCACAATCTCCTTGTAGCAATATCAACTTATTCCTCAAGTAAAGTATTCGTTAATAAAAGAGTGGTTGGGTTTAGTTAACCAATCCTTAATAATTTAAATAACGGTTGCTTCTCTCTGGTTTTCAAGTGATTCTCTATATTGCTCCTTAATGAGCTGTACTCATTTTTGAAAAGGTTGCGATAATAGGTTCAACCTCTGATGCTGGCTTTGATTCTTCAATAAATATGACATTTACTTATATGTCTGTCTATTTCCATTCTTATGCCATGTCAATCAATACTTTCGTTTAAATTTCCATATTTGATCGCAGTCTTAGAATGAATTTCCTATTTCCAAATATAGGCCTTTCACTCCATTCCTTACATTAGCTCTGACGCCCTGACATTTACAACTTACTTATATCCTGGAAATCTTATAAAATTTCTTTATCATCCTTTTGATTCCACTTCCCTTTCTAGTTAAGTTTATTCTCCTGACTCATTGTCTCTTCTTAACATAAGCGATCCTTTCTTCTTTTTTTTAACTGATTTGATTAACATTAAATAAGCCATTCTGTGACCAACACTGGAATGAAAGCTTTCTAAAAATATTCGAATTTTTGTCAATCAAACTATCAAAATCCATTGACATCTATTTCCTTAGCCTTACTCACATAATCACTAATCGCACAACTTTCATATCCACTCCAACTATTCTATGTCACATCTTTGACTTTTTTGCACTAAAAATATATTTCAGATTGTTGAGGTCTATGCCCGCTATACATCGTCTAACATGCTGTTATTTCCTAACAATACAACAAGAATTACAGAAGGGGGTTTAACGTAATTCTGGCTTCTTTTTTAGATTTATGAAAAATGGTTCTAACTCAATTTATATCTAACTGTTTGATTTACAAAGTGCGGAATACAGAGTTAAGTTAATCAAACATAAAGTAATAAAAACTCAAGTCTTTATAACTTTCTGGTGGATTTGAATGTATCCACCAGATATATATATATATATATGTTAGGTCACACACACACTGTAGAGGGGGTGAATACAGTGTATAGTACACTCAAATCGAACTTTAAGATCTTAAGTAACAGAAAACAAACTTTATTGAAACAATAAACTCTGTTACAGTATGGAACTGTTACCTCTCAGTGATGAACAAATATCACGAGAGCTGCTAGGGTTATAAAGAATAATAACTTCAATAATGATAACCCTTATAGTGTAAACCCTATGCCTGTGTTTATATACTACACAGTTACAAGATAATCGCTAATTGATATGGAATATAATTCTGCTTCCTAAAATATATCAATCAAATATCTTTTCTTCCAAGTATTCCATTCTTCACGGAATTCCTTCTTCATGCATATCTCTTCTTATGTTTATCTCGATCTTCTTTCCTTTAATCAGCTACTGTCCTTATCTGATTGTCCTTCAGCACTTAGATTCTGATATCTATCTTCTGATGATTATCTCCTGATAATATAAGTACTGATATCCTTAAGTCCTGACTTCCAGTATAAGTACTGATCAACAGTTAAGTACTGATTTATCATGTTCACGTAAGATCTGAAAGCTAAACATAAAACATATTAGCCATGACATTATCAAATATATCTAACAATCTCCCCCAACTTGTAAATTAACAAAATATACAAGTTTAACAAATATTTGATGATGTCAAAAACATTAAGTACAAATGCATGAGAAATAGACTAGATAACTACAACTTACAGTCCTTAAAGTTTTTACCAATTTCAACTTCTGATAACAATTTCAATCTGTATAAATATCATAATTTAAGCAGTTGTAGATCTTCGACTTGGCTTCATCATTTTCTGATCTCTCTGATGTCAGGAGTTGTTCTGAGATAGTTCTTCAACAAACATTTCTCAGCATATCTTAGTTCATTAATCATTCTCCTTTTAACACCTTTAAGCTCTGCAGTATCTTCACCAGTTTGAAAGATTGCAGCTCTGAGATCATTAATCTTTGCTTTTCTTAACTCCTGATCTAGTCTTATGACATAAGCTTTGTCAGATTCAAGATTGAATTCAAGTCCCTTAATACCAAGATACGTTCTGATCTGTGCAGTATTAGGCTTCATATCAACAATATCACCATTGTGATCTCTGTACTTTGGAACATATATGTTGTCAGACTTAACAGAATAAAGCCTTTTCTGTCTCTGAATCTGTTCTTTTAAGTAGTTTGTAGCAGTCTCTGTTATTCTGTCATCCACTTGAAGTAAGAAAAGTACATGCTCCAATTCTTCAAAATACTTCAAAGGAATGGCATTTTGTCTTATATGATAAACCCTACCATCTGTCATGAAATACAACATGATGTATTCTTTCAAGTAGGTATGGTAAACCATCTGTACAGATTCCAGTTGATTCAATCTCTCAAGAGTTGCTCCAATACCTGGTTCACTCAAGGAAGTTGGATCATTGGTAGTGTTGTGTACTCTTCTTTCATCAGCACTTCCCAATCCAGTTTTATCTCTAGCTTCCTTTCCAGTAACTACTCTTGCTTCAAAACCACTTGCAGTAGTCTTCAAAGATTGAGTCTGTTTTGCTTTAGTGAATCCTGGTAGGAGTGTTTTAGATCTATTTTCTGATATCAAGTTAACTTGAGCACTGTCAGAGGTTACTTGCTTCTTCTGAATATCAGAACTTACAATTTCTTGACTCTGAACAACTTGAGCCATGTCAGAGGTTGTTTTAAGAACTTTTCTTGTAGTCAGAGCAAGATCATCTTTTCCATCAGTAATTTCTTCTTCCTCAGGAGGTACATAAGGCTTGATAGGTTCACCAACCTTTTCTTTACCCTTGGATCTTGGATCTATCTGTGGTTGTGATCTAGCCAAAGTTGCTTCAGTATGTATCCTTTCTTTGATCACAATGCCTTTAGGTTTTGGAAGTAACTTTTTACCAGAAGCTTCAGATTTAGATGTGACTTTCTCTAATTTAAGTCTGGCTTCTTCTTCCTTTAAACTTTCCAAGTCCATCCCTGGATTTTCTTGAAGAAATAACTGTCTTGACATTTCCTCATCAAGATCTAGAAGTTCATCAGAACTTATCCTTTTACCAGCAGCAGAACTTATTCTTTTCCCAGTATCAGAACTTGTTCTGTGACTAGCTTGTCTTGATGTAAACCTTCTACCTTGACTATGACCACTACCCATTCCAGAGGTTCCTTGGTCATCTTTTCCATCATCCTTTCCTTGTAGTGTCTTGTTGGTTTTGCATTTGGACTTAATTACCTTCTCCCCCTTTTTGGCATCAGCAGGTAATAAAAGAGAGATAAGTAGTTCCACTGAGGTCTGGATTTTAGTAAGTTGCGATTGCTGAGAAGCTTGATTTGTCAGAATTTGATCAATCTGAGCTTGTTGCTTCTCTTGAGTTTTCTCAATATAAGCAACCCTGTCAATGGTAGGTTGGAAGAACTTTTTCTTATCAATTTTCCAAACTTGTTCCTGTTTGATAAAGTTCTCCTGAATCTTGTGTAGCTCTGCATGAGTATTGGAATGAAGACCTTGTAGATGTTTAGTACTCAATGCAGTGACTCTAAGCTGGGTTTTAAAATCAGCAGAATTTAACATTTCATCAGCTTTAGTCAAGTGCTCAGCAAGATGTAAAGCATTTGGAACACATGAAACTGAGTTCCATTCCTTAGTCCACTCCTGACCTGCAGGAGTTTCACTCCAAGGTACTGGTGCATCCCTGATAACAAACTCCTTTACCAGTTCAGACTTAGGAAGAGTCGGTGTAGGAGTATGTCCTGAAGGACCTGCTTCATCAGCATCTACAGTTGTAGCAGCTTCACCAGTATCTCCAACATTTACAGCATCAGAACTTAAAGAATCAGTATCTTCTGATAAGACAACAGTGTGAGTAGCAATGGAGGCTTCAGCATCCTCTAATTGCTGATCTGATACTAAGTTCTGATCAACAGCCATATCCTGATGCTCACCTAAAATCTGATCATCAGCATCTTGATGCAGAGAAGGTGTTGTTGATAACTCTGGAGTTTGAACAGCATCAATAACAGGTGTTGTAGAAGTATGATTTGTTGTTGGAGCTTCTAAGAAAAGTATTTCAGGCACAACCAGGTTCTGAATATCAATTTCAGCACTTGTGCCTGGATTAACAAGAGACACAGATGGTGAGTTAGCCTTGTCAGATACACCTTCATGAGATGGAGTTGATGGAGAAGAAGTGACTGGAGCAAATTCCTTGTCTTGTGAGAACAGAGATTCCTGATCCCCTTCCTTAGCTGCTTCCTCCTCATCATCTGAAACTGGCCTTTGTGCCCTCTCTTTCTTGTACTTCCTCGTTGATTTGGATTCCTTGGGAGTTTCAGGAACTATCATATGTCTAAGCCTCTTGAGAAACCTAGAACCCCCAATTGCAGAATCCTTCTGAGAAATTGCGTTCTCAGCTTCAACCATAACAGGTTCTGAAGAAGGAATCTGTTCCTCAGAATCTGATTCATCTCTCAAAGTAAATCTCCTCCTCTTTTAAGGTGTTTGAGGAACAGTCTTTGTTCTCTTTGGCTTAGAGGATGTAGGCTTCACAGTAGGTGCTGAAGAAGAAGGTTGAGCAGTCTGTGAAGTGGAGAGATAGGATTTGAGATAAGTTCTGAGGGTAGGTTGAGTAGAATGAGAGGTAGGTACTGAGGTTGATGGATTTTGGTTATGGTGAGTTTGTTGAACATTTAAGTAAACAGATTTGTAAGTATTAGGATCAGCATTTACCAGAATCTGTTTCACAGACTGAGGAATCTGTAATTGTCTCACCATTGATTTCTTTGTGTCAGCATTTATCAGGTCGTTAAAGTACCTTTTTACAACCTTAAAAGGTGGGGTTTGAGTGCTGACTAACTGGGGTTCAGCAGTACAATACGTATAAATAATTTGACAGAATCTAGCAAAATAAACAACATCTCGATCCTCTGTCATCCTATCCCCAATAAAACCAATTATTCCAGTTGCAAAATCAAAATGAGTTTGATGGATAATAGCATACCCTATGTGCTGACTCAGAATTGGGATAACATCAAAATTTGAACATTTGTTCCCAAAAGCTTTGGTGATGCAATCAAAGAAGAAACTCCATTCTCTTCTGATATTAGCCCGTTTCAACTGTCCAAGTTTCGTCAGACTCTTTTCATATCCCAATTCAGCCATTAACTCCCGAAGGGCTGAGTCCTCTGGAACTGAGAAAGTACAATCCTTGGGAAGATGTAAAGCCCTGCGTACTGTACCAGGAGTGACAACAAAAGATGAATCACCCACTTGGAAGATAATACTGGGAGTTCCACGGTTACCACTATCATCAAAAATGCCAGTCCTCCAGAACCTCAGAACTTGTTGACTTGAAAATAATTCAGGCTGAGTTAAGGCGTACCCAACCTCACTATGTGCAAGAAGATCTTGCACAAAGTGCAATTCAGATGGAGCTTCAGCATGATCAAGAATTGCAGCATAGTTGTTTGGAACAAACTTTGCTCCATCAATGATTAAATCCTTTGGTGCCATGAAAAAAAAATTGAGAATTAAGAATGCCTGATAGTTGTTTGATATAATGTCTGTAGGAAAACAACGGAAAAAATAAAGTGAAGGAGAGTAAAAGTAAGAAGAGAGATAAAAGATGAAGAAATTAAAAAGATTACAGAAATCTTCTCTCTGCTGTACTTATACAAAAAAAATATTACCGTTGGACACCTGTCAGACATGCAGTAATAACGGATAGTTACTGGGCTCGAGAAAACAGGAATGATTACTTACCCAATTGCCTTGTTTCAAGGAAAAACCGTTCCTTTAATCAAGAGAAACAATTTTAATTCAAAATTTAAACCGTTAGCACTGATTGAATTATTTTTCACTGCAACATTAATATTCTGAAAATAAATCATGTTAAAAATGACCGAGATAATTTCGATGAATAAGTGCTGACAGAGAATCAGAACTTAAATAAAAGCACAATTTAAATGGTCATCAGAATATCAATCAGGATTTATCAACACAAGATAAAATAACTCAGAGACAAAATCTTGAAGTAAAAACAATATTCATTAATATATCAAGTCAATACATTTATGAAATGGAAATGACATCAGTACTTATACAAGATTTTCCCTAAGCTTCTAATCCTAACGTCAACAGCTTTAGTCCTAGCTAAGAAGCCTGACAAAGCTGATGATGAAGAAGAACAGGAAGAAGATGAGATTAAGTCATCTTCCTCTTCCTATCTTCGACGAACAAGATGGCGAGTCGTATGATTCGCTCTTGCTGACGGATAGCTTCCCGCCTTTCCTCCTCCAATCGCTCCAGATGGCGATGGTAATCCATATAGAAGAATAGAAGGTGAGTCAGCACCTCCTGTGGGACAGAATCCCAGATCTCCTCAGGAATGGCTGTTACATGCCACTCCTGCTGCCAATTGGCACAACTTAGCTCCATTGTGAAGGTTTGGTTGTTCAAAAACATGTTGTATCGAACTATTGTGTTTTTGATAGAAGAAGGAGGATAAGTGTGTGAGAAGAATGTGATGGAAAGACTGATGTGAAGTGGTTGCTTATATAGGCAAGAGAATGCCAAGAGATGCAAAGATATTTAATGCTGACAGGTAGAATTAATTCTACCTCGTCTCCCTAGACTTTGAAAAAGAATAACAGTCATTGGAAAGAGGAAGCATGGTCTAGACCGCACAAAACACAAGAAATAGTAGTCTGTTCAAGTACAAATACCATTAATCCTAATCACAGTGACTATTAATCTTCCACTTCAACATATTCGAGTACAAACTGAGACTGTTATCAAATTTTATTCAAAGATAAGCCAAGTAAAGGATTAGACTGATAAATCAGAACTTAGACCTATACCAGAACTTAACAGTCATCAGAACATAATTTCTTAACTCGAAAAAGGAATGCCTATCTTAGTAAATACTCATACAAGTTCTGAGTTATGGACGTCAGTACTTAATCATCAGAACGTGTAACTTAGAACTTGTCCTCAGAATTTATGCAATAATGACACATTGACTATTTTATCTAAAATAACATAGACCACCACAGAAATTTTCATCATTCAGATGGAGTGATTAGTGTGTGCATTAAGCTAAAAACAGACAAAGAGTAAAGTCTGATTCACTGCAGTACATCTTAGAAATAAGGCATAACTAAAATTTTGCTAAAGATCTGTCATTGTCCTGAAACCGACTGAAGAATGAGTTTATGCTTGTGTCCACCTCAACTATTTTGTGCTAATTTTATGCATCTTTTGAAATTCTATTTTACAGTGGCTTCTCAGTGTAAGTGAGTCACGACTGTTTATCAGAATTTATGCTATTTTCAGAGTATTTCTCCAGTAATCATAGAGTGTGAAAAGTCACCAAGAAAATATTTTGCTTTTCTGATGCATATTTACTTAATACCAGCAATGCACTTGGGTCATCCCTTCCACATTTTTACTCTAGATCTCAAAGGAGTACCTGATTTTAATCTTTGATCTTTTTGCTTTTGCTTTTGATAAGAGAGGTCTATCAGCACTTAGTACATTCAGCAGTTTTACTAGTATCAGAACTTAACAGATGAGAAGCATTATTCTAATTTGTGACTTAGTAATAAGATATACAAAGTGAACTTAACTAAGCTCAGTTATCAGAATTTGCTAGTGTCATAAGTTTTCCACTGAAATAATTACTTCTTCCATGGAATCATTTGTTTATTGAAGACTACTAGGTCAGTATCTAGCACAGTTATCCTCATAGGATTGAATAGGTACTAGAACAGACATATCACTTATCAGAGTTTAGAAACATATATCAGACAACAGTCAGTACTTAAAGACATTTATCAATTAAGCACAGAATACACAATGAGATGAATTCTGTAAATACTGAGCATAAAGTCTGATAACACAGAACAAGTCTAAGCAGATTTAGAGAAGGAACCTGAAACCATTCCAAGTTCATTTACCAATCTTGTAAAAGTAGCTTCACATAATGGTTTTGTGAAGATATCTGCCAACTGTTGATCTGTGGGAACAAAATGCAATTCCACTGTACCTTCATCCACATGTTCCCTGATGAAGTGGTACCTGATGCTGATGTGCTTTGTCATTGAGTGTTGAACTGGATTACCTGTCATAGCAATAGCACTTTGATTATCACAGTAAATAGGGATTTTGAAATATGTTAACCCATAATCCAGTAACTGATTCTTCATCCAAAGAATCTGTGCACAACAGCTTCCTGCAGCAATATACTCTGCTTCTGCAGTTGATGTGGAAATTGACTTTTGTTTCTTGCTGTACCAAGAAACTAATCTGCCTCCAAGAAATTGGCAGCTTCCACTTGTGCTTTTCCTGTCAATTTTGCAACCTGCAAAATCTGCATCTGAGTAACCTATTAGTTTAAAATCTGATTCTCTAGGATACCATAATCCCAGAGTAGCTGTTCCTTTAAGATACTTAAAGATTCTTTTTACAGCTGTTAAGTGAGGTTCTCTTGGATCTGCTAGAAATCTTGCACAAAGACAGGTAGCATACATGATATCAGGTCTACTAGCAGTTAGATAGAGTAAAGAGCCAATCATACCTCTGTAGTCAGTAATATCTACTAATTTACCGGTATCCTTATCCAGTTTTGTTGCAGTGGCCATTGGAGTGGATGCACTTGAACAATCTTGCATTCCAAATTTCTTTAGCAAGTTTCTGGTGTACTTGGTTTGACAAATAAAAGTGCCTTCCTCATTCTGCTTGACTTGAAGGCCCAGAAAATAGCTAAGTTCCCCCATCATACTCATCTGATATCTTGACTACATAAGTTTGGCAAACTTCTTGCAAAGTTTGTCATTTGTAGAGCCAAAAATGATATCATCAACATAAATCTGGACCAGAAGTAAGTCCTTTCCATGGTTGAGGTAGAACAGTATTTTGTCTATTGTCCCTCTGTTGAATCCACTTTCCAGAAGAAACTGAGCTAAAGTCTCATACCATGCTCTAGGAGCTTGCTTAAGTCTATAAAGTGCTTTGTCAAGTCTGTAGACATAATCTGGATGTTTGGTATCTACAAAACCTGGAGGTTGTTCAACATATACTTCTTCCTCCAATTCTCCATTGAGAAAAACACTTTTCACATCCATTTGAAAGACATTAAACTTTTTGTGAGCAGCATAAGCCAAAAATATCCTTATGGCTTCTAACCTAGCAACTGGTGCAAATGTTTCATCATAATCAATTCCCTCCTGTTGAGAATATCCTTTTGCAACCAGCCTTGCCTTATTCCTTGTAATTATGCCATCACTGTCAGTTTTGTTTCTGAATACCCACTTTGTACCAACAACAGATCTATTCTTTGGTCTTGGTACTAGGGTCCAGACTTTGTTTCTTTCAAATTCATTCAACTCTTCCTGCATTGCTTGCACCCAATCAGCATCTTGAAGAGCTTCTTCCACTTTCTTTGGCTCAGTCTGAGAGAGAAAAGAATTGTAAAGACACTCATTTGAAGTACCTGTTCTAGTTCTGACACCTGCATCAGGATTTCCAATTATCAAATCAGGTGTATGTGATTTTATCCACTTCCTTGCAGATGGAAGGTTTTCTCTAGAACTGGATGCTCCCCCATGATCCATGCTATCTTCATTTTCATTTTCTGATGCTCCCCCTGAAACTATGCTTTCTGAGTTGGATTCTTCAGTATTTAGATTTTCAGTACTATCAGAACTTGGCTTATCAGAACTTGACGAATCAGAACTTGAAGAGCCAGATGCATGTTCGAATGTTTCTTGAGATGTGGTAGGATTTTGAGTATGCTCCCCCTGCATAGGGGCATCTTCATTTAATGTAGTCACCACAGTTTCAATAACATCAGAGTTTAATCCATCAGAGTTTGCAGTATCAGGACTTAGACTGTCAGGATTTTCAGTATCAGAATATGAGTCTTCATTTTCAAATCTCAGCTGATCATGGTCAACGAAATCTTTAAGACCAGTGATCTTCTTGTCATCAAAAGAGACATTGATAGATTCCATGACCACTTTTGTTCTCAAATTATAGACTCTGAAGGCTTTTGTGGAAAGTGGATATCCAACAAAGATTCCTTCATCAGCTTTTAGATCAAACTTTGATAGCTGTTCAGGATGAGTCTTGAGAACAAAACACTTGCATCCAAATACATGAAAATATTTCAGATTTGGCTTCTTTTTCTTCACCATCTCATGTGGTGTTTTTCCATGCTTATTAATGAGTGTTGCATTTTGAGTAAAACAAGCAGTCTGCACAGCTTCAGCCCAGAAATAGATTGGAAGCTTGCTTCTTCAAGCATTGTACGTGCAGCTTCAATGAGAGTTCTATTCTTTCTTTCAACAACTCCATTTTGCTGTGGAGTTCCAGGAGCAGAAAATTCCTGCTTTATTCCATGGCTTTTGCAGAACTCTTCCATTATCAAATTCTTGAACTCAGTGCCATTATCACTCCTTAAAATTTTCATAGAATCTTTGACCATTTTATCCAGCTGTTTGACATGATCAATCAAGATAGATGCAGTTTCACTTTTTGTGTGCAAGAAATACACCTATGTGTATCTGGTGAACTCATCCACTATGACCAACGCATACTTCTTCTTTGAAATAGACATGACATTTACTGGACCAAATAGATCAACATGTATGAGATGATAAGGCTCAAGAATTGATGATTCAGTCTTGCTCTTAAATGAAGATTTTCTTTGTTTGGCTTTCTGACATGAATCACAAAGACCATCAGGAGCAAATACTGTGTTTGACAATCCTCTCACAAGATCTTTCTTGACAAGTTCATTTATATTGTTGAAATTTAAATGAGAGAGTTTCTTATGCCAATTCCAGCTTTCTTCAATTGATGCTCTACTTAACAGACAGATTGCAGAGCCATCAGTACTTGTTGAAAGCTTAGCTTCATAAATGTTACCACGTCTGTATCCTTTCAGAACAACTTTGCCTTTAGATTTACTCACAACTTCACAGTGTTCTTCAAAGAAATCAACATGATAACCTCTGTCACAGATTTGACTTATACTCAGTAGGTTGTGTTTAAGTCCTGAGACCAGAGCTACTTCTTTAATGATGACATTCCCAAGATTGATATTGCCATATCCCAATGTTTTTCCAATGTTGCCATCTCCATAAGAAACACTTGGGCCAGCTTTCTCCACAAAGTCTGATAGCAGGGCCTTATTTCCAGTCATATGACCTGAACATCCACTGTCCAGAACTAGAATATTTTTCCTGTTGCCCTGCAATCACAAAGACCACTAATTATTAGTTTTAAGGACCCAGACTTGCTTCGATCCTTTGGCCTTATTAAGTTTGTTAACATTTGCAGCGGATTTAGCATCAGAGTTTATGTTAACATTTTTCTTATCAGAATTTACATTATCAGACTTTGAATCAGAATTTACACTAGAAGGAACAATGGAAACTTTCTTCAAAGAAGGTTTTATTTGATAATAATCATAGTACAAACTATGATATTCCTTACAAGTATAAATGGAATGCCATAAACTACCACAATGAAAACAAGGATTTTGTGGTTTGTATCTAACTGACTGACTCTTAACTCCTGATTTTGAAGGTAAGGAGTTAATATTCTTATTTTTCCTGCAAAAAGAAGCCAGATGGTTAGAACTTCCACAGTTATGACATGTTTTCCTAGGAGCATCAGGAACAGGTTTATAATCATTGCTTTTATTCACACCTTCCTTTCCATTCCTATTTTTCCTAGGTGATTTTACCTTGTTTGCATTCTTGACATCTTTCAGCTTATACTTAAGCTGCTTCTTTGTCATTAAGCCTATGTTTACTTCAGCTGTCTTTTCCTGTTTTAGTTTGTCAGAAGTTAATTCCTCTTTAACTTCTGATTTCTCATTATCAGACTTTACAGTTACAAACTTAACAGGTTTTAACTTTGGCTTTTGCTTAACAACAGGCATAATTTCTTCAGTTCCTTTGTCATTCTTATTCTCTCCATAACCTAAGCCCTCTTTCCAATTTTCACTACTTAGCAAATTTTGAGTTGTTCTACCAGAGTTAGTCCAAGTCCTGATTATCTCTCTTTCCTTTTCTAACTCAGTTTTTAGAGATTCATTCATTTTTAGCACTTCATCCCTAACATAAAAAGCATCATCTATATCCTTCTGAGTTTGATGGAATATAACTAACTCTTTTTCTAAGAAATCATTTCTTTTCTTAAAAGCAAGATTTTCAGAAGTTAATCTTTCACATGTTAAGGTTTGATCTCTATAACTAACAAACATGGTTTTAAGATATCTTCTCAACTCATTAATATCATCAGTATGAAAAGCATAAGTAGTCTGAGGTACCTTTGTTACAGCAGCTTCAGAACTGCTCTCAGCACTTTCTTTATCAGCATTTGCCATCAATACATAGTTCTCCTCACTTTCAGAGTCTGAAGTGTCTGTCCAACTTTTCTGCTTTGTGACAAGAGCCTTGCCTCTGTCACTCTTTACCTTCTTGCAGTCAGGAGATATGTGGCCTTTCTCACCACAGTTATATTATTTAACATTGGTGTAATCTCCTCTGTCAGACTTTCCTCCTCTGCCTTCAGATCTTCTGAAATTCTTCT
Source organism: Apium graveolens (assembly GCF_009905375.1). Taxonomy (NCBI): domain Eukaryota; kingdom Viridiplantae; phylum Streptophyta; class Magnoliopsida; order Apiales; family Apiaceae; genus Apium; species Apium graveolens. The sequence continues at coordinate 90,989,116 of NC_133654.1, forward strand.
TATCAGAACTTATGCTTTTTCTGGAAAACTTCTTTCCCTTCCTGAACTTCCTGTATGCAATCTTGGTGATTCCTTTCACCATAAGAGCACACAGTTTCATCATCTCCTCATCAGCATCGGTCTCAGGCAAGCTTTCAGAATCTGAGTCATCATCACTCTCAGAACTTGATGACTCAGTATCATACTTTATGAAAAGAGCTTTACCCTTGTCTTTCTTTGAGGAAGCTGCCTTGGGGAATTCTTCTTCAGCCTTAAGAGCGACTGTCCTTGACTTTACTCCTTTCCTCTTGCTTCTTTGTTCCATCTCCAGCTCATGAGTCTTGAGCATTCCATATATTTCGTCAAGAGTTGTTTCATCAAGATTGTAGTTGTCTCTTATTGTCGTTGCCTTCAAATCCCAGCATTCAGGAAGAGCTAAAAGGAACTTAAGGTTTGAATCTTCAAGATCATACTCTTTATCAACCAATGACAAATCATTCAAAAGTTTGACAAATCTATCATATAAATCATTCAATGACTCATTAGTCTTTGAGTCAAAGTGTTCATATTCTTGAGTGAGTATTGTCTTCCTGTTCTTCTTAATTGTGTCAGTTCCCTGACACCTTGTTTCCAGAGCATCCCATATCTTCTTAGCAATCTTGCAGTTGATTACCCTGTTTGACATTACATTATCAATGGCACTATGCAGTAAGTGTCGTACCTTAGCATCCTTAGCAATTGATGCTATGTCTTCAGCAGTATAATCACTCTTCTCCTTTGGTACGGTCATTGCTGCTTCACCTGCAACTGCAACAGCGAGTTTGGTTGGTTTGTGAGGACCTTCCTTGATTCTATCCAGGTATTCTAGATCTGTTGCTTCCAGGAACATGGTCATCCTTACCTTCCATATGGGATATTCAGATGGTCTCAGTATGGGGACTCTGATGGTCTCATACCGACTCTGAATTAGTGTCTTTAGTGATTCCTCAGTTGTGGTAGGCTTAGTTGGAGTTTCTGTGTCCGACATGATTGTGTTTGGATCTTTAACTGTATGTAAGTTAACAGATAGGCTCTGATACCAATTGTTAGGTCACACACACACTGTAGAGGGGGTGAATACAGTGTATAGTACACTCAAATCGAACTTTAAGATCTTAAGTAACAGAAAACAAACTTTATTGAAACAATAAACTCTGTTACAGTATGGAACTGTTACCTCTCAGTGATGAACAAATATCACGAGAGCTGCTAGGGTTATAAAGAATAATAACTCCAATAATGATAACCCTTATAGTGTAAACCATATGCCTGTGTTTATATACTACACAGTTACAAGATAATCGCTAATTGATATGGAATATAATTCTGCTTCCTAAAATATATCAATCAGATATCTTTTCTTCCAAGTATTCCATTCTTCACGGAATTCCTTCTTCATGCATATCTCTTCTTATGTTTATCTCGATCTTCTTTCCTTTAATCAGCTACTGTCCTTATCTGATTGTCCTTCAGCACTTAAGTTCTGATATCTATCTTCTGATGATTATCTCCTGATAATATAAGTACTGATATCCTTAAGTCCTGACTTCCAGTATAAGTACTGATCAACAGTTAAGTACTGATTTATCCTGTTCACGTAAGATCTGAAAGCTAAACATAAAACATATTAGCCATGACATTATCAAATATATCTAACAATATATATTAAGAGAACCCTGTGAAGCTTGAATAGCTCACAGCTGCTTTACAAGTGAACAAACAAACTACAGAGAAATTCTACAAAATACAGTTTACAAATGTTTCTCTGCTAAAAATGTGTTTGCTTAGGTTGTGTTGTTGTTGTTCTACTTGCTACACTTGGTTTATATATCACCAAGTTTACATGGAAATAAGACAAGATAATAAAACAAAACCTATCAAATCTAACTCCATGCTGCTTCACTACTCTATTCCAGCATATTTGAATATCTTCATGATAGCATGGAAATGGTAATGCTTCTTTGTTCTCAAAACCCTGCTAAACAGGCTGCCACATTCCTTTTTCAAACACTCGACACATGTGACTGTGTTGTCACTGTCAACAGATATTTGAATTGATCATTCGTCGGGTACATGCTTGTTATCCATCGGGTAGCCTTGTTGATCATCGTCGGGTAGCTTTGTTGATCATCCATCGGTAGCCTTTTATCACTTGACTCCATTTCATTTGTGCAGAATTACAAGACATCTTATATTTACATTTAATCAACCTATTCTGTACATCTACTGGCAATCTACATGATTCATAAGCTACTACAGAATCTATACAAAGTTATTTGCAGAAATGTGCTACAATACTTATTGTTACATAAGCTACTCACCCGGTGGATATCAATTAGTCATCCTTCGGGACTATATTTAATCATCCATCAGGACTATAATTGATCATCCGTCGGGTGCTACAAAATTCACTAAGTTAAATATACTAAGGTCTTTTGTTTAGCTTACCATCAAGTACACAACATATTCTTAACAATCTCCCCCAATTTATGTCTACTGGAATTGTAGCCATAAATTAAGAGAAACTTGATGATAACAAAACATCCTAAAGATACAGTTTGAAAAATAGTAGATAAAACTAATAAGTGCTACAAATTGCTGAAAGTTGAACAATGCAAAGTACACAAAGAAATTGCTCACAATTGTTATCAAGATGCTCCTCTAGTCTGAGCAGATAGATCTATTTCCTTGATTAGCTGGATTTCTTCCCAAGCCTTCTGTTGTTTTCTTCAATTTGATTCTGAAGTTGTCTGTGGAATTCAAGTTCATCAGCTTCTGAGAGATTTAGCATTTCCTGCATTTCCAAAAGAGTCTCATTGCTAGAGATACTCAATTGGTCATCCAATCTGAAGAATCGTCTAACACCTTTGTCATCCATGAATTCCATCAGCCAATAGGGCCTTAAATGCACTCTTTTTCCTGTAAAGGGAATAGATAGAGTTTTTGGAAGTGCATCTTTGGCTCTAATACTCCTTAGTTCCTCAATCCTCTTTAGAACTATTTTTCTTGCCTTCACATTGTATCCAAAATTCTTTTTCAAGGATGAGTAGACTTTAATCAGAACAGATTGGCTTTCTTGGAGAATCCCGTGAAGAGACCATGTCATCTCTTTCCCTCATATCTAAATGACAGTCTTTCAGGAAGATGTCTTTAAGCATCAATTCCTCTTACTTCTTCCAGTTCATCCAAGTAGAGATTCAAGTCTGAAAATTCCTTGATATCACAAATGTACATGAGATCTCTCTTGTTGACTGTGGGTTGGGATTTGGTTAGAGCTTTGGATTTGAGAGATACAGGCTTCACTTTCTTGCTAGCTCTAGTCTTTGTCTTCTTTGTCTTGAAGATGGGTAAATTTAGCTCAGGAATTGGTAAAATATCCCAGTCTATTGGCTCATCCTCAGAAACAATTGGTTCACCATGAATATTTCTTGTTGGATCAACCACTTTGAATTCTTCAAATACCACTAAGGGTTTTGATGTCTGAGTTGTAGTTGTAGGCTTTTTGGGAAATTGGTCTTCCAATTCCTCATCATTAAAGTTCACTTTCCTCTTGGAATGGAATTTGTATCTAAATATTCTTTTCTACTGTGATTCTTCTTGCATTTTCAGATCCTTAGGTTCAGTAATTACAGTTGGTTGTACAGGAAGTTTTGTTGTGGTTTTTACATGTTAGGTCACACACACTGTAGAAGGGGGTTGAATACAGTGTTTATCATAATCAAATCAAATTAAAGAACATAAGTAACAGAAAACAAGCTTTATTAAACTATGTTACAATATGGAACTGTTCTCTCTCAGTGATGAACAAATTATCATGAGAGCTGCTAGAGTTACAATAAATAATAACTTCGATTATGATATCACATATAGTGTAAACCCTATGTTTGTGTTTATATACTACACAGTAACAAGATAATCTCTAATTAATATGGAATATAATTCTGCTTCCTAAAATATATCAATTAGTTATCTTTTCTTCCAAGTATTCTATTTTTCATAGAAATCCTTCTTCATGCATATCTCTTCTTGCGTTTGTCTTGATCTTCTTTCCTTTCAATCAGCCGCCTTCCTTATCTGAAAGTCTCCTTAAGTCCTGATATTATCTTCTGATAAATATTTCCTGTTAACTTAAGTTCTGACAACTTAAGTTCTAACTTCAGTATAAATGCTGATTTCCAGTTAAGTACTGATTTGTCCTGTTAAGTAAGATCTGAAAACTAAACAAAAATCATATTAGTCATGATATTATCAAATATATCTAACAATCTCCCCCAACTTGTAAATTAGCATAATATACAAGTTTAACAGATATTTGATGATGTCAAAAACATTAAGTACAAATGCATGAGAATTTGATTAGATAACTACAACTTATAGTCCTTGTAGCTTTACCATCTTTAACTTCTGATAACAGCTTTAGTCTGTATACACATCAGAATTTAATCAGTTGTAGATCTTTGACTTGGCTTCAATTACTGATCTCTTTGATATTAGGAGTTGTTCTGAGATAGTTCTTTAACAAACATCTCTCAGCATATTCAAGTTCATTAACCATCCTCCTTTTAGCATTTTTCAATTCAACTGTATCTTCACCAATTTGAAAGATAGCAGCCCTGAGATCATTTATTCTAGCTTTTCTTATGTCCTAATCTAGTCTGATCAAATATGCCTTGTCAGACTCAAGATTGAATTCCAAAGCTTTATGACCCAGAAAGGTAGTTATAATCTTATCAGAGTTAGGCTTCATCTCGACAATATCACCCTTGTGATCTCTGTACTTGGGACAGTATGTGCTGTCAGAATTTACAGAATAAAGCTTCTTCTGTCTCTGAATTTGAGTCTTCAAATAATTTGCAGCACTATCTGTTAATCTGTTCTTCACTTGAAGTAAGAATAGAACATGTTCTAGTTCCTCATAATACTTCAGTGGTATAGCATTCTGCCTAATATGGTATACCCTTCCATCTCTCATAAAATATAACAAGATGTGTTCTTTCAAGAAGGTATGGTAAACCATCTGTACAGATTCAAGCTGATTCAATCTTTCAGAAGTTGCTCCAACACCTGGTTCACTTAAAGAAGTTGGATCATTGGTTGTGTTCTATATTCTTCTTTCATCAGCACTACCCAATCCAGATTTATCTCTTGCTTCTTTTCCCGTAACCACTCTTGCTTCAAAACTACTTGTTGCAGTCTTCAAATGTTGAGTCTGTTTAGCTTTGGTGAATCCTGGTAGGAGTAACTTTGAAGGTTTAACATGAGCAATGTCATAGGTTTCCTTTTCCTTATATTCTGATATCAAGCCAACTTAAGCTATGTCAGAGGTTGCTTGCTTCATTGTCATATCAGAACTTACTATATCTTGACTCTGAACAACTTGAGCCATGTCAGAGGTTGTTTGAGAAATCTTCCTTTGTATCAGAGTAAGACTAGCATCTTCATCAGATATTTCTTCATCCATAAATGGCATATAAACCTTTACAGGTTCATCAACTTTTTCCTTGCCCTTGGACCTTGGATCTATCTCCATTTGTGATTTGGCCTTGGTTGCCTCAGGATTTGTCCTTTCTTTTATCACAATGCCTTTAGCCTTATGAAGTTTCTTTTCACCAACAAAAGCTTTAGATTTGGAGTTGACTTTTTCTAACTTAAGTCTAGCTTCTTCTTCCTTTAGACTCTTAAAGTCCATTCCTGGATTTTCTTTCAGAAATAACTGTCTTGAAATTTCCTCATCAAGTTCCAGATGTTCATCAGAACTTATCCCTTTACCAGTATCAGAACTTATTTTTCTCCCAATATCAGAACTTGTTATTCGACTTGTAGTTCCAGCTTTGCTTGATGAAACACCTTTACCTTGACCATGACCTCCACCCATTTCAGAGTTTCCCTGATCATCTTTTTCATCATCCTTTCCCTTCAGTGTCTTAGCAGTTTTGCATTTGGACTTAATTACTTTCTCCCCCTTTTTGACATCAGCAGGTAAAAGAAGAGAGAGAAGCAATTCCACTGAGGATTGGATCTCATTGATTTGATTTTGATGAGAAGCTTGATTCTTCAAAATTTCATCAATCTGAGATTGTTGCTTCTCTTGGGTTTTCTCAATGTACTCAATTCTGTCAAAAGTAGGTTTGAAAAACCTTTTCTTATCCAGCTTGGCAACCATATCTTGCTGATTGATAGATTCTTGATTTTTATCCACCTTGTCCTGAGTTACAGATTGTTGACCTTGAAGATGTCTTGTACTGAGTGCAGTAACTCTTAGCTGTGTCTTGAAATCATCATTGACTAGCATCTCATCAGCTTTTGCCAAGTGCTCAGCAAGTATAGTTGAAGAAGGAACAAAAGTAACTTTGTTCCATTCCTTAGTCCACTCCCTTCCTCTAGGAGTTTCACTCCAAGGTACTGGTGCTTCCCCTGTAACAAAATTCTTGACTAAGTCAGCTTTATGAACAGTTTTTTGAGGTGCATGTCCTGATGGACCAGCTGCATCAGCATCTACATTGACAGCAGCTTCACCTGTAAGTTCAATATTAGCAGCATCGGAACTTATAGAATCAGCATCATCAGCATCCTCTGATAAAAGAACAGTATGAAAGGCTATTGAGACTTCAACATCATCCTCTAAGTGCTGATCTCCAACTAAGTTCTGATCAACAGCCAAACCTTGATGCCCACCTAAATTCTGATTTTCATCATCTAGATTCAGAATTGGTGTAAAAGGAATATCTTCATTAAAATCAGCATCTAGAATTGGTGTTGTTGGTGGAGTGATTTGAGTTGGTGGAGCTTCTAGATACAAAACCTGAGGCACTTCCAAGTTACGGATGCCAATTTCATCACTTGGCCCCTGGTTATCAGCATGTACTGGAGATACTGGAGGTGTGGGAATATGAGTTATTTCTGGCTCATGAAGTGGAGAGTGATGAGTTGCATGAAGGTCTGAATCAGCACTTGGAGAATTGTGAGCTTTAACAGGGTCTTGTGAGATCAGAGATTCCTGACCCCCTTCCTTAGCTGCTGTTTTCATTCCTTTACCAGAATCTGTAGGCCTTTTTGCTAATGTTTTAAATCTTTTAGCTTTTGAGGAGACTGTAGGAGTTGCATCATCGGAATTAATTATTCTAGGCCTTTTTAGGGACTTAGAACTCCCGGTCTCTGTATCTTTCTGAGAAGAGACTTTCTCAGCTGCAGAAATAATAGGTTCTGTAGGTTGAACCTGTACCTCATCATCTGATTCATCTCTCAAGATGATCCTCCTTCTTTTCTGCTGTGAAACTTTCTTAGATCTTGATATTGTTGCTCTAGCAGAAGAAGGCTGCACAGGATGTGCTGAAGATTGAGGTTGAGATGACTGTGATGGTTTGAAATATGTCCTGATTGAGGTTTGAGTAGGTTGAGGTTGAGAAGGTTGAGGTGTTTGGGTAGATGTGGTATGGTCTGATGGGTGTTGTGGTGGCTGGGATGTGTTGGTGGGTTGAACATCAGGGTAAACAGATGTGTAGGTTTGAGGATCAGCATTTACCAGTATCTGTTTCACCAAATGAGGTATCTGTAAGGGTCTAACCACCTGTTTCTTCATGTCAGCATTTAACAAGTCATTAAAAGCCCTTTTTGCAAGCTTAAAGGGTGGAATTAAATTAGTGGTAGGTTGGGGCTCATCAGCACAACAAAAAGAATATATAAGCTAACAGAATCTAGCAAAGTATACTACATTCATATCCTCTGTCATCCTATCCCCTATAAAACCTAGAACAACACTTGCAAAGTCAAAGTGAGTGTGATGAATAAGAGCATACCCGATTTTTTGACTCATGATCAGAATGGCATCAAAGTTGGAGCACTTATTGGCAAATGCCTTAGTGATACAATTAAAGAAAAAGCTCCATTCCTTCCTGATATTTGCTCTTTTCAATTGTCCAAGCTTTCCCAAACTGCTCTCATAGCCCAAACTGGCCATGAGTTGCTATAGAACAGGGTCCTCCACTGTTGAGAATGTACAGCCTTCTGGTAAGTGAAGAGCTTTACGAACTGCTCCAGGAGTAACCACATGCTCAACATCATTTACATCAAATACGATGCTTGGAGTACCAGTAGCACCACCATCATCAAAATGCCCAGTCCGCCAAAACGTCAATACTTGGCTTGAAATAGCTTGAGGTTGGGTCAAAGCATACCCAATCTCACTATTTGCTAAGAAATCTTGCACAAAGTGCAAATCTGATGGAGCTTCAGCCTTATTCAAGATTGCAGCATAGTTGTTTGGTACAAACTTGGCTCCATCAACAATTAAATCCTTGGGTGCCATGAGAAATAAGTGAGAAATAAAATTGCATGTAAGGTGTTTGATAAAATGTCTGTAAAGAAACCGTCAGAAAATGTGAGAGAGAATAAGAAAAGAGAAAGAGTAGAATAAGAATGAAAATAAAAGATTTAAAAGTCTTTTATCTCTTTTACTTAGACACCCCACGTGACAGCAGTTAATATGTAGTGGAACAGACCTTTACACCTGTCAGACATGCAGTAGTTAAGGCAAAAATTAATGGGCAAGGTAAATAAGCAATTATTACTTATCACATGCAGTTTTTCAAGGAGAAAAACCGTCCCACTAACCAAGTAATCCCATTAAATAAATGATTATTACTGCTTTATCTCTCATAAGCCAATATTCAAAAAAATATGACCGTTGAGGTAATGACCAAAAATAAACCAAGTAAATTAATACTGTCACGTCAGCATCAAAACTTGATTATTATCATAATTTAAAAGGTCATCAGAATATGATTAGTATCAGAATTTAAAAGGTCATCAGAATATGAAATGACTCAGTGACAAAATCTTGCAATAAAGTAAAATTTCATTAATATATCAAACGAATACATTTCATGAAACTTAAATTACATGCAGAAAATTACAAGATTGCCCTAGTCTAAAATCTCTAACATCAACAGCCTTAGTCCTAGTCTAAAAGACTGATAAAGCTGACAATGAAGAGAAACAGGAGGATAACAATTAATTCTTCTTCCTATCTTCAATAAAAAGAATAGCAAGACGAATGATTCTCTCTTGCTGACGAAGAGAACGGAGATGAAAATTTCTTTGGACAGTCAACAAGTCATTTTTAATGATTTCTGGAAATTGAATCCAGAGATTAGAAGGAATATTGTTTATAGGATAACGAGTTTGAACTCCATTGTTCCAGATAGTCACCTTGTTTGATCCATAGCAGTAAAACCAGCCAAACTGAGTCATTGTTTGAGAGAAGAAAGAATTGATTTTTACTGAAGGATTATTGGTCAGTTATATAAACAAGGGAAGACCAAGGGATGCATGGAATGTGAAATGAAAAGAAGTAAAGCCTCGTCTCCTTAGACCGATGAGTAATAATGGCAGCCATTGGAAGCTTAAAACAGGAGTTAATGAGCACACGAAACAAGTAAAAATTACTACGCATTTACGAGTACCACTAACCCAAATTATGTTGACTGTTTATATCTCACCTAAATATATTCTGATTTTATATATGACTGTTTCAGATTTAACCACAAATAAGTCAAGTAAAGAATCAAGATTTAATATCAGAACTTAGACTTATATCAGAACTTAACTGTCATCAGAACATGGCTCCTTAACTCGAAAAGTGAATGTCTATTTCTGTAATTCTTCACACAAATACTGATTTCGTTTCTTCAGAACTTAATCATCAGAATTTCCATCATAACTTGTCCTCAGAATTTATGCAACTGACACTTAACCTGTTCATCTAAAATAACATTTATCACCACAGTAAGTTTCATCATTCATATGGAGTGTATGTGTGTACAGTAAGCTAAATATCAGATAAAGATTAAAGTCTGATTCACTTCAGTATATCTTAGAAATAAGGCATAACTAAGAACTTTACTCAAAATCTGTCATTATTCTGAAGTCTACTATAGAATGAGTTCATGTATGAGTCCACCTCAACTGTTTTGTGCTCATTTTATGCATCTTTTGAAATTTTATCAGTGGCTTCTCAGTGTAAGTGAGTCACGACTGCTTATCAGAATTTATGCTATTATTAGAGTATTTTTCCAGTAATTATAGAGTGTGAAAAGTCACCAAGAAAATATTTATTTTGCTTTTCTAATGCATATAACTTAATACCAGCAATGCACTTGGGTCTTCCCTTCCACATTTTTACTCTAGATCTCAAAGGAGTACCTGATTTTTATTTCTTTTCTTTTCTTTTTCTTTTGAGAAGTGAGGCTTATCAGCACTTAGTACATCCACCAGATTTACTAACATCAGAACTTAACAGATAAGAAGCACTATTCTAGTTTTTGTCTTAGTAATAAGATACACAAAGTAAACTTAACTAAACTCAATATCAGAATTTGCTTGTGTTAAAAGATTTCCATATAAACAATTACTTCAAACATGGGATTTTTAGTATATTAAAGACTATTAGTTCAGCATCTAGCACAATTATCCTCATTGGATTGAATAGTCACAGAGACATGCATATCACTATCAGAGTTTAGAGATTCATATCAGACAACAATCAGCACTTAAGCAAATTTCAATTTAAGCACAGAATACAAAAAGATAGTAATATCTGTAAATACTGATCATAATAAAATCTGATGTATCAGAACATAAACTAAGCAGATTTAGAGAAAGAGCCTGAAACCATTCCAAGTTCATTTACCAATCTTGTAAAAGTAGCTTCACACAGTGGTTTTATGAAGATATCTGTTAGTTGTTAGTCTGTTGGAACAAAATACAATTCCACTGTACCTTCATCCACATGTTCCCTTATGAAGTGGTACCTAATGCTGATGTGCTTTGTCATTGAGTGTTGAACTGGATTACCTGTCATAGAAATAGCACTTTGATTATCACAATAAATAGGAATTTTAGAAAATTCTAACCCATAATCCAGTAACTGATTCTTCATCCAAAAAATATGTGCACAACAGCTTCCTGCAGCAATGTATTTTGCTTCTGTAGTTGATGTGGAAATTGACTTTTGTTTCTTGCTAAACCAAGAAACTAATCTGCCTCCAAGAAATTGGCAGCTTCCACTTGTGCTTTTCTAGTCAATTTTGCATCCTGCAAAATCTACATCTGAGTAACCTATTAGCTTAAAGTGTGATTCTCTAGGATACCACAATCCCAGATCAGCTGTACCCTTAAGGTACTTGAAAATTCTTTTCACATCTGTTAAGTGAGGTTCTCTTAAATCTGCTTGAAATCTCGCACAAAGATAGGTAGCATACATGATATCAGATCTACTTGCAGTTAGATAGAGTAATGAGCCAATCATACCTCTGTAATCAGTAATATCTACTGATGTACCAGTATCCTTATCTAATTTTGTTGCAGTGGCCATGGGAGTGGATGCACTTGAACAATCTTGCATTCCAAATTTCTTCAGCAAATTTCTGGTGTACTTGGATTGACAAATAAAAGTGCCTTCTTCATTCTGCTTGACTTGAAGGCCCAGAAAATAGCTAAGTTCCCCCATCATACTCATTTCATATCTTGACTGTATCAGCTTGGCAAACTTTTTACAAAGTATGTCATTTGTAGAACCAAAAATGATATCATCAACATATATCTGCACCAAAAGTAAGTCCTTTCCATGGTTGAGATAAAACAATGTTTTATCAATAGTCCCTCTGTTAAATCCACTTTCCAGAAAAAACTGATCTAGTGTCTCATACCATGCTCTCAGAGCTTGCTTAAGGCCATAAAGTACTTTGTCAAGTCTATAGACATGATTAGGAAATTTTGAATCTACAAAACCTGGAGGTTGTTCAACATATACTTCCTCTTCCAATTCTCCTTTGAGAAAAGCACTTTTCACATCCATTTGAAAGACTGTAAACTTTTTGTGAGCAGCATAAGCCAAAAATATCCTTATAGCTTCCAATCTAGCAACTGGTGCAAATGTTTCATCATAATCAATTCCCTCATGTTGAGAATATCTTTTTGCAACCAGCCTTGCTTTATTCCTTGTAATTATGCCATCACTATCAGTTTTGTTTCTAAACACCCACTTTGTACCAACAACAGATCTGTTCTTTGGTCTTGGCACTAGGGTCCAGACTTTGTTTCTTTCAAATTCATTTAACTCTTCCTTCATTGCTTGCACCCAATCAGCATCTTGAAGAGCTTCTTCCACTTTCTTTGGTTCAGTCTGAGAGAGAATAGAGTGATAAAGACATTCATTTGATGTAGTTGTTCTAGTTCTGACACCTGCATCAGGATTTCCAATAAATATGTCAGGTGTATGTGCTTTAGTCCACTTCCTTGCAGATGGAAGATTTTCTCTAGAACTGGATGCTCCCCCATGATCCATGCTGTCTTTATCAACATTTTCTGATTCTCCCCCTGAAATTATGCTCTCTGAGTTGAATCCTTCAGAATTTGAGTTTCCAGAAATATCAGCACTTGAGTTTCCAGAATTATCAGAACTTGGCCCATCAAAACTTGATGAATCAGAACTTGAAGAGCCTGTTGTAGGTTATGATGCTTCTTGAAATGTGGTTGTATCTTCAGTATGCTCCCCCTGCACAGGTTCATCTTCCTTTGGCGTAGTCACCACAGTTTCAATAATATCAGAGTTTAATTCATCAGAGTTTACAGTATCAGGATTTAGACTGTCGGGATTTATAGTATTAGAATTTAAAACTTCATTCTCAAATCTCAACTGATCATGATCATTAAAATCTTCAAGCCCTGTAATGTTCTTATCATCAAAAGAGACATTGATAGATTCCATGATAACCCTTGTTCTTAAATTGTAGACTCTGAATGCTTTTGTGGAAAGTGGATATCCAACAAAAATTCCTTCATCAGCTTTTAGATCAAATTTGGATAGTTGTTCAGGATGAGTCTTAAGAACAAAACACTTGCATCCAAATACATGAAAATACTTCAGATTTGGCTTCTTTTTCTTCACCATCTCATATGGTGTTTTGCCATGCTTGTTAATGAGTGTTGCATTCTGAATAAAATAAGCAGTCTACACAGCTTCAGCCCAAAAGTAGGTTGGAAACTTTGCTTCATCAAGCATAGTTCGTGCAGCTTCAATAAGAGTTCTATTCTTTCTTTCAACAACTCCATTTTGATGTGGAGTTCCGGGAACAGAAAATTCCTGCTTTATTCCGTGGTCTTTGCAGAACTCTTCCATGATCAAATTCTTGAAATCAGTGCCATTATCACTTCATATGATCTTCACGGAATCTTTGACCAATTTATCCAGTTGCTTGACATGATCAATCAAAATAGATGCAGTTTCACTTTTTGTGTGCAAGAAATACACCCATGTGTATCTGGTGAACTCATCCACTATGACCATAGCATATTTCTTCTTTGTAATAGACATGACATTCACTGGACCAAATAGATCGACATGTAGTAGGTGATAAGGCTCAAGAATTGAAGATTCAGTCTTGCTCTTGAATGAAGATTTTCTTTGTTTTGCCTTTTGACAGGAATCACAAAGACCATCAGGAGCAAATACTGATTTTGGCAAACCTCTCACAAGATCTTTCTTGACAAGTTCATTTATATTGTTGAAATTTAAATGAGAGAGTTTCTTGTGCCAATTCTAGCTTTCTTCAATTGATGTTCTACTTAACAGAGAGATTGCAGAACCATCAGTACTTGTTGAAAGCTTGGCTTCATAAATGTTACCATGCCTGTATCCTTTCAGAACAACTTTGTCTGTAGATTTGCTTACAACTTCATAGTGTTCTTTAAAGAAATCCACATGATAACCTCTGTCACAGATTTGACTAACACTAAGCAGATTTTGTTTAAGTCCTGAGACCATAACTACTTTTTCAATGATGACATTCCCCAGATTGATATTGCCATATCCCAAAGTTTTTCCCATGTTGCCATCTCCATAAGAAACACATGGGCCAGCTTTCTCCACAAAGTCTGATAGCAGGGCTTTATTTCCAGTCATATGTCCTGAACATCCACTGTCCAAAACTAGGATGTTTTTTATGTTGCCCTGCAATCACAAAGACCACTAATGATTAGTTTTAAGGACCCAGACTTGCTTGGATACTTTGGCCTTATTAAGTTTGTTAACATTTGCAGCGGATTTAGCATCAGAGTTTATGTTAACATTTTTCTTATCAGCATTTACACTATCAGACTTTGTATCAGAACTTACACTAGACGGAATAATGCTAACTTTCTTTAAAGAAGGTTTTATTTGATAATAATCATAGTACAAACTATGATATTCCTTACAAGTATAAATGGAATGCCATAAACTACCACAATGAAAACAAGGATTTTGTGGTCTATATCTAACAGACTGACTCTTAACTCCTAACTTTGAAGGTAAGGAGTTTATGTTCTTATTTTTCCTGCAAAAAGAAGCCAGATGGTTAGAAATTCCACAGTTATAACATTTCTTTCTAGGAGCATTAGGAACAGGCTTATAATCATTACTTTTATTCACACCTTCCTTTCCATTCCTATTTTTCCTAGGTGGATTTACCTTGTTTACATTCTTAACATCTTTCATCTTATGCTTAAGCTGCTTCTTTGTCATTAAGCCTATGTTAACTTCAGTTGGCTTATCCTGTTTTGGTTTGTCAGAAGTTAATTTCTCTTTAACTTCTGATTTATCAATATCAGACTTTACAACTACAAACTTAACAGGATTTACCTTTGGCTTTTGTTTAACAACTACAGGCTCAATTTCTACAGTTCCCTTATCATTCTTATCATCTCCATAACCTAAGCCTTCTTTCCAGTTTCCACTACTTAACAAATTCTGAGTTGTTCTGCCAGAGTTAGTCCAACTTCTGATAATCTCTTTTTCCTTTTCTAACTCAGTTTTTAGAGATTCATTTATTTTAAGTATTTCATCCCTAACATAAAAGGCATCATCTCTATCTTTCTGAGTTTGATGGAACATGACTAACTCTTTTTCTAAATAATCATTCCTCCTCTTATAAGCAAGATTTTCAGAAGTTAATCTTTCACATGTTAAAGTTTGATCTCTATAACTAATGAATATGTTTTTAAGATATCTTCTCAACTCATTAATATCATCAGTATGAAAGGCATAAGTAGTTTGAGGTACCTTTAACTCAGCAACATCAGAACTGCTATCAGCATTTTCCATCAAGGCATAGTTCACTTCACTCTCAGAATCTGAAGTGTCTGTCTATCTTTTCTTCTTTGTGACAAGAGCCTTGCCTTTGTCACTCTTCACTTTCTTGCAATCAGGAGATATGTGGCCTTTCTCACCACAATTGTAGCATTTGACATTTGTGTAATCTCCTCTGTCAGACTTTCCTCCTTTACCTTCAGATTTTCTGAAACTCTTCTTATCAGAACTTGCACCTTTTCTGGAAAACTTCTTTCCCTTTCTGAATTTCCTGTATGCAATCCTTGTGATTCCTTTCACCATAAGAGCACACAGCTTCATCATCTCTTCATCAGGATCCATCTCAGGTAAGCTTTCAGTTTCAGAGTCATCATCAGTATCAGAACTTGATGATTCAGTATCAGACTTTGTGATGAGAGCTTTTCCCTTGCCTTTCCTTGAGGCAGCTGCTTTGGGGAATTCCTCCTCAGCCTTAAGAGCAACTGTCCTTGACTTTCTTCCTTTTCTCTTGTTTCTTTGTTCCATCTCAAGTTCATGAGCCTTGAGCATCCCATAAATTTCATCAAGAGTTATTTCTTCAAGATTATAGTTGTCTCTTATAGTGGTGGCCTTCAAAAATCAACTTTCAGGAAGAGCTAACAGGAATTTAAGATTTGAATCCTCAAGATCATATTCCTTGTCAACTAGTGATAAATCATTCAAGAGTTTGACAAATCTGTCATATAAACCAGTTAATGACTCATCAGGCTTTGAGTCAAAGTGCTCATACTCTTGACTGAGTATAGTCTTCCTGTTCTTCTTAATTGAATCAGTTCCCTGCATCTTGTCTCCAAGGCATCCCATATCTCCTTTGCAGTATTGCAGTTGATTACCCTGTTTGACATTACATTATCAATGGCACTATGCAGCAAGTGTCGTACCTTAGCATCCTTAGCAATTGATGAGATATCTTCAGCAGTGTAATCACTCTTCTCCTTTGGTACAGACTTTGTTGGTTCACCTGCAACTACAACAGAGAGTTTGGTTGGCTTGTGTGGTCCTTCATTGATTCTGTCAAGGTATTCTGGATCAGTAGCTTCCAGAAACATAGACATCCTCACCTTCCATATAGAATATTCAGATGGTTTTAGTATGGGAACTCTAATAGTCTCATATCGACTATGGATTTGAGTCTTTGGAGGTTGTTCAGTTTTGGTGGGCTTGGTTGGAGTTTTTTCTTCTTCAGACATGATTGTTTTCGGATCTTAAACTGTTTGTGTGTTAACAGATCTGCTCTGATACCACTTGTTAGGTCACACACACTGTAGAAGGGGGTTGAATACAGTGTTTATCACAATCAAATCGAATTAAAGAACACAAGTAACAGAAAACAAGCTTTATTAAACTCTGTTACAATATGGAACTGTCCTCTCTCAGTGATGAACAAATTATCACGAGAGCTGCTAGGGTTACAATAAATAATAACTTCGATTATGATAACACATATAGTGTAAACCCTATGTCTGTGTTTATATACTACACGGTTACAAGATAATCTCTAATTGATATGGAATATAATTCTGCTTCCTAAAATATATCAACTAGTTATCTTTTCTTCCAAGTATTCTATTCTTCATAGAATTCCTTCTTCATGCATATCTCTTCATGCGTTTGTCTTGATCTTATTTCCTTTCAATCAGCCGCCTTCCTTATCTGAAAGTCTCCTTAAGTCCTGATATTATCTTCTGATAAAAATCTCCTGATAACTTAAGTTCTGACAACTTAAGTTCTGACTTCAGTATAAATGATAATTTCCAGTTAAGTACTGATTTGTCCTGTTAAGTAAGATCTGAAAACTAAACACAAATCATATTAGTCATGACATTATCAAATATATCTAACATTACAGCTTGAAGCTTGGCCAAGATAGCAGCTTGTTCTTTCTTTTGTTTTTGCTTCTTAGAATCCAAAGCAGCTTGCTTCTTTTCTAGCCTGATTCTTTCTTTCTCTTCCTTCTTAGCTTCCACAAACAGTGGGTGTCCAACCACCACACAAATCTCCTTACCATTTCTATAAATTATGGCAATTCTTCTTTTCAATACTGAATCAGTTGGATCCTTGTAAAATGTAATAGACCTAGCCAGCAACTTCTTCTCATCTGGCCTAGGTGTTTCAAACACTGTATCATTAGGATTCTTGTCTGAAAACTTAGAGTAGTTTCTTTTGGCCTTCATGATGAGATCTTTCTTTGGAGATTTGATGCAGGAAGTTTGGCCTCTTTCCAGATAGTTCATACTTATGTCATTCACATAAATTTTCATGACTTTAGAATAATGATTGAAGACTTTGTCTGGCTTCTGAATTGGTCCAAACTTTTGTTGAATATTTGTATCTATTTTTCTCCGTTTTTCTTTTATTTCCTTCTCTAGAGCTGTAACATCAAGCATCTTAGGATTTGATTTCAACTCAAGCTTTTCAACTACTCTTTAGATTAGATCAATGTTATCCAAAACTGGTGGCTTTGTGAAAGCAATTGTTGGCACAATCACTTTGCTGACTTGTATGTTTAGCACTTTTTGCTCCCCCTCACTTCTTGATTCCCCTTGAATGGATAAGAAAATTAAGCTTGCTTTCTCCCCCTTAGAAGAGGTTTCTTTCTCCCTCTTTTTATTATCAGCAAGTTGAGTAGAAGAAGGGATTTGTGCTGCCACTAGCCTTTTGTTAGTGTATACTGAAAATATTTATTTGAAGTATGTACATTTATTTCTGGCCAGTTTATTTGAGAATCATTTGAATGTTTACATGTTGTCTAATATTATATATTGTGAACAATCTAGTATCAAATGGGATACAGAATATTAGATTGTTAAATACGGTTATATAATATAATAAGGTTCACAGCACAGGTGGTGTTGGACAATCCATTGGTATGGCTGTAGTATTATTTAGATTAGTTTATATTGACTAATAAATAATACTAGTATACTTTGTGTATATTGAACATGATCAAATTTAGAATTGTTCCCTTAATACTGATTAAGAAGGAGAACTAAGATTCTATGTTATTATTAATACTTAGGTTCTTAATCCGGAAATAGTAATTGACACATGTATATTATTTACATGCTTTGATTTATATTCTTTTGAATTATATAATTATATTTTGGGTGATGGAATTATATACATGGTGGATATTATTTATTGAAGGAATCCATGTCCTGATAATATTCGGGTTAATGATGTCCCCTTGAAAGCTCAAAAAGATTTAATTATGTGAAACCCTGCAGGTGGAATTTATTCTGGCATAATTAAATAAAGGTTGAGTGGATGATCAAGGATAAAAGATATTAATTAAATAAATTATCAGTAATTTATTTAATTAATGGACATATGATATTTTAAACATAGGGAATTTAATAAGCAAATAATATTGGAACCGAATTAATTAAATTACGGTATTAGGAAAGGTAGTGCAAATATTAATTCTTTAGTGGATTGAATTAATATTTAATTACATTGGGCTAGGCTCAAGATGTAATTAGAAGGCCCAACCTAATTATCCATGGTCTCTATTGTAGCCTATATATATTCTTATTCTCTTCTTGCTTGGCAATTGTGTGAAAACATATTGTAGCCACCAAGGAGCAAGAAGAGAGGATAACTTGAGAAGACGGAGGCCACACTTCGCTCAAGGGAATTTGGGAATACAATAGAAGAGCGTGGAATCAACCATTAACAAGGTAATCCTCTTTTCGTAATCTTTATCGTAAAACGTAGTAACACCCTAAGTCTGTGGTTCCCAACAATTGGTATCAAGAGCCTGGTAATGGGTTCTACGTTTTATGATATAATGTCCATGTCGTAATTATATATGCGTGTATATAGTGTTTTGCTTGTATTGGTTTTGATGCAGGTTGTTAATCCACTATTATGGCCATGTATATTTTAATTAAGTGTTTGGATCCCACGTGGTTTAATCGTGGTTAATTTTTGTTTTGGTTTCCACGTGGTTTAATCGTGGTTGTAATTTACACGAGGGTTGATCGTGTTAGAATAGATTTTACAAAATTAGTTTTGTATTAGATCTATTTTTTTGTAATTGTTCCGGGTATTTTGTAATAGTTATGTGCGATCGGAAATCAATTCCGGTAGTTTTTTGTTCCGCTGTGCGATTACAAGGGGTTGCTGTTGATGTTTGGATCGAACAAAATCAAAACAAAACTCACAGAAAAGCAACAGGCGCGCGCGCTGCAGCCGCTGCGGCAGCTGGGACTGCTTGGGCTGCTGGGGCGGCTGCGGCAGCTGGGACTGCTGGGGCTGTCGGGGCTGCTGCGGCAGCTGGGACTGCTGGGGCTGCTAGGGCTGCTGGGGGCGTCGGGGCGCGCTTGGGGCAGATTTTTTTTTAGAGCTGGATTTTTTTTTCAAGGGCCATAATAGTGGAAAATTTGTTTTAATTTTTCCATTAAATTTTAATTATTGCTTTAATTTATTGATTATGTGTGTCGTTAATTATGTGTGTAATTCTTTTAAAATTGCATGTTTAACTTAATTAGGATGACATGGACATAAATTTTATTTGTTGCTTTAATTAAATGTTATATGTTGCTAAAATTATGTGTGTATTTTGAATGCATGATTAGACATAATTATAACAACATAGGGCCCCATTTAATTTTAAAATTCCTCATTTTTAATAAAAAAATTCTAAGTGGGAGAGGGAATTAATATGAAATTAAATCTCATGGTCTCCATTATTGGTTGTAGGTAATTTAACATAAAGACGAATATAAATTATATATACGTCACCCATCGTGGCATGTAATTTATGGTGTCTAGAATGTTATAGAAATTACTAGAACAAACTTCTTAAATTAATAAATTTTGAAAGGAATAAATACGGATTTTCTTTATTTCTGATTTGGGGCGATTTTGTCAAAAACGGGTTCATCGAACTTGTAAGGCTGTGGGTTTTAAGCGAGACCGATGTGACTACTCCACTACCTGGAAATCAAACCATTGATGAATATTGAATTGAAGTATTCTATTCAAGGCAAAATTACGAATAATTGGAAGGTATACACGCCACCCATCGTGGCGTACCAAGTTCCATAGATTTCAAATAATTTAAGATTTGATGATGGTATACACTTAGCTATGAAAAATAATATAGTCCACCCCAACGTGGCATATTGTTTAGTAATATGACCGAAGTAACATTTAAACAAAATTAGGTGGTATACATGTCACACATCGTGGCGTACTAGAAGCTTATGGTGTTTATATGTTAGTGCATTAAATTTTAATAATTGTTAGAGGAATCAATAGATCTTAATAATTAATGCACCCTTATCTATGTGATGTTTTTATGCATGATTCTCAGGATAAAATGGGTTTTAATCCACTATTCACCATACTTAAGGATAACAAACTTACCGGACCTAACTATATTGAATGGAAACGAAATTTGGACATTATGTTGACTGCTGAGGAGTACAAGTTTTGCACTTATGAACCCAAGCCTGAACAGCCTGCTGTTGATGCTCCTGAATATGAGAAAGAGTATTATAAACGGTGGATTAAGGCTGATGAAATGTTGCGATGTTATATTCTGGCAGCAATGTCGGGTGTTTTGCAGCATCAGCATCAGTCTATGGCCACTGCTTCGGATATGCTCTTTAATCTCAAGGAACTTTTTGGAGATCAGAATAGGGCTGATAGGCAAGTAGCCATGAAGGCTTTAATGAACACTCAGATGGTTGAAGGCACACCTGTAAGGGATCATGTTCTCAAGATGATGTCTCATCTGAATGAGATAGAGATCCTTGGTGCTGAACTTGATGGGGAAACCCAGATTGACATTATCCTTATGAGCTTGTCCAAGAGTTTTGAGCAGTTCCGCTTGAATTACAACATGAACAAGAGGCATTATAGTCTCGCGGAACTGCTGACAGAACTTCAGGCAGCTGAAGGATTATTTCGGCAGAGTGTTCAAGTGAATGTGGCTGAGAAAGGTTCTTCCTCTAAGCCGAAAGGTATTAAGAAGAAAAAAAAAAGGCTCAGACACAGAAAGCTGTGAAGGCAGTGGGAGTTCAGGGTGGTGTGAAAAAGCCTAAGGGAAAGTGCTTCAGATGCAAACAGTCATGTCACTGGAAACAGGATTGTCCTCTTTCTAAGAAGACAAACAATACTGGTATGTCTCTTTCTCTAGTTACAGAAACATTTATAGCGGCTATATCTACGAGCACTTGGTGTGTAGATACAGGAGCCACTGATCATGTTTGTAATTCTATGCAGGGGTTCCAACTATCCAGAATGCTTAGAGATGGTGAGATATACGTGTTCATGGGAGATGCTACGAAAGTAGCAGTAGTTGCAGTAGGAGTTATTCATTTATCTTTTGGTTCTGATAGGATTTTGGTTTTGAACAATTGTCTTTATGTACCTTCTTTTAGAAGGAATTTAATTTCGGTTTCTAAACTTGCTTTGGATGGTTATAATGTTTGTTTGGATCATAATGTTTCTATTATGATGAATAAACGAATTATATGTTCTGGTACATTGCAAGACAATTTGTATATAATTAATCCTAGTCAACCTGCACTGTAACTGCAATTTAGGGAATTGAACAACACATCTTCTAACTCTACTAAAAGAAATGAACCTTCTAGTTTGAACCAAACATATCTTTGGCACTTGAGATTAGGTCATATTAACTTGAGGAGGATTCAAAGACTGGTAGTAGACGGGCATTTAAGCTCATTGGCAGTGGAGCCATTTCCAGTTTGTGAATCCTGCTTGGAAGGTAAAATGACTAATAGGCCTTTCAAGGCAAAAGGGAATAGAGCCAAACAACTGTTAGAATTGGTTCACTCTGATTTATGTGGACCCATGAATATCCAAGCAAGAGGTGGTTATGAATATTTTGTCACTTTCATTGATGATTATTCTAGATATGGGTATGTTTATTTGTTGCACTGTAAGTCTGAGTGCTTTGATAAGTTCAAAGAGTACAAAGCTAAAACGGAGAAGTGACTTAATAAAAGTATCAAGTCACTACGATCAGATCGTGGTGGCGAATACTTGCTTGGAGAATTTAGGGAATATTTATCAGAAAATGGGATAGAATCCCAGTTAACTGCACCAGGCACACCCCAGCAGAACGGTGTAGCAGAGAGAAGGAACCAGACTCTTTTAGAGAGTGTTAGATCGATGATGAGTTATTCGGATTTACCCAAGTCATTTTGGGGATATGCCTTAGAGACAGCAGCTTATCTTCTGAACTTAGTACCTTCTAAGTCAGTCCCTAAAACCCCCTTAGAATTATGGACCGCGGATAAACCGAGTCTAAGACATATTTGAATATGGGGTTGTCCAGCACATGTGCTGAACAAGAACGCGACTAAGTTAGAATCTCATACAGAAGTAAAGTTGTTTGTAGGCTACCCCATGGGAATGAAAGGATATTTATTTTATAGTCCGAAGAATCGGGATGTCATTGTTAGCACCAATGCAAGATTCTTGGAGGAGGACTATATAAGGAATCACAAACCCGTGAGTAGTGTCGTTTTAGAGGAACTAGTGGGAGGGACAAATAATACCCATGAAGCTGTAGTACAAGTAGAACAACCACAACATAATGTACAACTTGTCACTAATACTGCACCAGTGCCTCGTCGTAGTGGGAGGGTTGTTCAACAGCCTGATAGATTCATATTTTTGGGAGAGTCTTCAGACTTGGTCCCTGGTGAACATGATGATGATCCCCGTACATACGAAGAGGCAGTACAAGACAAAGATGCAGATCTTTGGCAAAAGGCGATGGAATCTGAGATAGAATCAATGTATTCTAATCAGGTCTGGGAGCTCGTGGAACCACCCAAAGGTATAAAACCTATTGGATGTAAGTGGATCTACAAGAAAAAGATGGGATTAGATAAAAAGGTGAAAGCCTGGAAAGCAAGACTTGTTGCGAAAGGGTATACTCAGAAAGAAGGTATCGATTATGAGGAAACCTTTTCACCGGTAGTCATGCTTAAGTCAATCCATATTCTTTTATCTATAGCAACTCATCTCGATTATGAGATTTGGCAAATGGATGTCAAGACAGCTTTTCTTAATGGAAGTCTTGAAGAAACCATCTATATGCAGCAACCAAAAGGATTCATTAAGGAAGGCCAAGAGCATCTGGTATGTAAGCTTAAGAGGTCTATTTATGGACTTAAACAAGCTTCTAGAGACTGGAATATTCGTTTTGATCAGGCAGTCCAGTCATATGGATTTGATCAAAGTCCAAGCGAATCGTGCGTGTATAAGAGAAGTGAAGGTAATGCAGTGGTTTTTCTAGTACTATATGTAGATGATATTTTACTCATTGGAAACAATGTTGAGATGTTGTCATCAGTAAAGGCATGGTTGTTCAAACAATTTGACATGAAGGACTTAGGTGAAGCGGCATACATCCTTGGGATCAAAGTTATAAGGGATCGCAAGAAAAGGATGTTGGCTTTATCTCAAGAGCCCTACATTGATGAAGTATTAGCTCGTTTTAACATGCAGAACTCCAAGAAAGGTTTTTTTACCTTTTAAGCATGGAGTTGCTCTATCTAAGAAGCAGTGTCCTTCGACGCCTAAGGATATAGAGAGCATGAAAGCAGTTCCTTATGCTTCAGCATGTGGAAGCTTAATGTATGCTATGTTATGTACGAGGCATGACATCTGCTTTGCTGTAGGCATGGTTAGTAGATATCAGTCGAACCCAGGTCAGGAACATTGGAGTGCAGTAAAAACAATACTCAAGTACCTTAGAAGGACTAAGGAGTATATGTTAATTTACAAGGCCTCAGATCTATTTTCTTTGGGATATACTGATTCAGATTTCCAATCAGATAGGGATAAGAGGAAATCAACCTCGGGATATGTTTTTACTTTGGGAGGTGGAGCCGTTATATGGAGGAGTGTAAAGCAGAAATGCATTGCAGACTCCGCCATGGAGGCCGAGTACGTGGCGGCCTCTGAGGCTGCCAAGGAGGCTATATGGTTCAGGAACTTCCTTTTGGACTTAGATGTGGTACCTAATTTGCCTAGGAGCTTGACGGTGTATTGTGATAACACTGGTGCTGTGGCAAATTCAAAGGAACCGCGAGACCACAAAGCAGCTAAACATATTGAACGTAAGTATCATCTCATATGAGGAATCGTAAAGCGAGGGGATATAGTTCTGGCTCACATATCATCAGAAGATAACCGAGCAGATCCTTTCACAAAGAGCTTGCCAACCAAGGTTTTTGACAAACATGTGGAAACGATAGGAGTCAGATGGATGGACACATAGATTTTTATATAATAGTGGATTAAATAAACACTGATGTACACATAGAATATTTTGAGTATAAGTGGTAGATTGTTAGTGTATACTGAAAATATTTATTTGAAGTATGTACATTTATTTCTGGCCAGTTTATTTGAGAATCATTTGAATGTTTACATGTTGTCTAATATTATATATTGTGAACAATCTAGTATCAAATGGGATACAGAATATTAGATTGTTAAATACGGTTATATAATATAATAAGGTTCACAGCACAGGTGGTGTTGGACAATCCACTGGTATGGCTGTAGTGATATTTAGATTAGTTTATATTGACTAATAAATAATACTAGTATACTTTGTGTATATTGAACAGGATCAAATTTAGAATTGTTCCCTTAATACTGATTAAGAAGGAGAACTAAGATTCTATGTTATTATTAATGCTTAGGTTCTTAATTCGGAAATAGTAATTGACACGTGTATATTATTTACATGCTTTGATTTATATATAAAATAATTCTTTTGAATTATATCATTATATTTTGGGTGATGGAATTATATACATGGTGGATATTATTTATTGAAGGAATCCATGTCCTGATAATATTCGGGTTAATGATGTCCCCTTGAAAGCTCAAAAAGATTTAATTATGTGAAACCCTGTAGGTGGAATTTATTCTGGCATAATTAAATAAAGGTTGAGTGGATGATCAAGGATAAAAGATATTACTTAAATAAATTATCAGTAATTTATTTAATTAATGGACATATGATATTTTAAACATGGGGAATTTAATAAGCAAATAATATTGGAACCTAATTAATTAAATTACGGTATTAGGAAAGGTAGTGCAAATATTAATTCTTTAGTGGATTGAATTAATATTTAATTACATTGGGCTAGGCTCAAGATGTAATTAGAAGGCCCAACCTAATTATCCATGGTCCCTATTGTAGCCTATATATATTCTTATTCTCTTCTTGCTTGGCAATTGTGTGAAAACATATTGTAGCCACCAAGGAGCAAGAAGAGAGGATAACTTGAGAAGACGGAGGCCACACTTCGCTCAAGGGAACTTGGGAATACAATAGAAGAGCGTGGAATCAACCATTAACAAGGTAATCCTCTTTTCGTAATCTTTATTGTAAAACGTAGTAACAGCCTAAGTCCATGGTTCCCAACACCTTTGAAGCAAGTCTGTTTATTGTACCTGATGTAGATTGTTAGGTCACGCCTTCCTTTCCATTCCTATTTTTCCTAGGTGCCTTTACCTTGTTTACATTCTTAACATCTTTCAGCTTATGCTTAAACTGCTTCTTAGTCAGTAAGCCTATGTTAACTTCAGTTGGCTTATCCTATTTAGGTTTGTCTGAAGTTACTTTCTCCTTAACTTCTGATTTCTCAATATCAGACTTTGCAGTTACAAACTTAATAGGATTTACCTTTGGTTTTTGTTTAACAACTATAGGCTCAGTTTCTATAGTTCCCTTACTGTTCTTATCATCTCCATAACCTAAGCCCTCTTTCCAGTTTCCACTACTAAGAATATCCTGAGTTGCTTTACCAGAGTTAGTCCAAGTCCTGATTATCTCTATTTCCTTTTCTAACTCAGTTTTTAGAGATTCATTCATTTTTAATACTTCATCCCTAACATAAAAGGCATCATCTCAATCTTTCTGAGTTTGATGGAACATGACTAACTCTTTTTCTAAATAATCATTCCTCTTTTTATAAGCAAGATTTTCAGAAGTTAATCTTTCACATGTTAAAGTTTGATCTTTATAACTAATGAACATGGTCTTAAGATATCTTCTCAACTCAGTAATATCATCAGTATGAAAGGCATTAGTAGTTTGAGGTACCTTTAAGTCAGCAGTATCAGAACTGCTATCAGCATTTGCCATCAAGGCATAGTCTTCCTCATCCTCGGAATCTGAAGCATCTGACCAGCTTTTCTTCTTTGTGACAAGAGCCTTGCCTTTGTCACTTTTCCATTTTCTGCAATCTGGTGATATGTGGCCTTTCTCACCACAGTTGTAGCATTTAAATTTGAGTAATCTCCTCTGTCAGACTTTCCTCCTTTGCCTTCAGATTTTCTGAAACTTTTCTTTTCAGGACTTGCTCCTTTCCTGGAAAACTTCTTTCCTCTTCTGAATTTCCTGTATGCAATCTTTGTGATTCTTTTCACCATAAGAGCACACAGCTTCATCATCTCTTCATCAGGGTCTATCTCAGATATACTTTCAGTTTCTGAGTCATCATCACTATCAGAACTTGATGACTCAGTATCAGACTTTTTGATGAGAGCCTTGCCCTTGCCTTTCTTTGAGGCAGCTTCTTTGGGAATTTCCTCCTCAGCCACAAAAGCAACTGTCCTTGACTTTCTTCCATTCCTCTTGCTTCTTTGTTCCATCTCAAGTTCATGAGTCTTGAGCATCCCATAAATTTCATCAAGAGTTGTTTCGTCAAGATTATAGTTGTCTCTTATTATTATGGCCTTCAAATCCCATCTTTCAGGAAGAGCTAACAGGAATTTAAGATTTGAATCTTCAAATCATACTCTTTGTCAACTAGTGACAAATCATTCAAGAGTTTGACAAATCTGTCATATAAATCAGTTAATGACTCATCAGGCTTTGAGTCAAAGTGCTCATACTCTTGAGTGAGTATCGTATTCTATTCTTCTTGATTGAATCAGTTCCCTGACACCATGTTTCCAAAGCATCCCATATCTCTTTTGCAGTCTTGCATTTAATTACCCTGTTTGACATGACATTATCAATGGCACTATGTAGCAAGTGTCTTACCTTTGCATCCTTTACAATCGATGAGATATCTTCAGCAGTGTAATCACTTTTCTCCTTTGGTACAGACTTTGCTGGCTGACCTGCAACTTCCACAGAGAGTTCGGTTGGCATATGTGGTCCATCATAAATCCTGTCGAGATATTCTGGATCTGTAGCTTCTAGAATCATAGCCATCTTCACTTTCCATATGGAATACTCAGAAGGTTTCAACATGGGAACTCTTATAGTCTCATATCGACTATGGGTTATGGTTTTGGAGTTCTTCAGTTTGGCGGGCTTGGTTGGAATTTCTTCTTCAGACATGATTGTTTTTGGATCTTAAACTGTTTGTGTGTTAACAGATGGCTCTGATACCACTTGTTAGGTCACACACACTGTAGAAGGGGGTTGAATACAGTGTTTAGCACAATCAAATCGAATATAAGAACTCAAGTAACAGAAAATAGATTTTATTCAACACAATAAACTCTGTTACAATATGGAACTGTCATCTCTCAGTGATGAACAAATTATCACGAGAGCTGCTAGAGTTACAAAGAATAATAACTTCGATAATCGTAACACTTATAGTGTAAACTCTATGCTTGTGTTTATATACTATACAGCTACAAGATAAATTCTAATTGATATGGAATATAATTCTGCTTCCTAAAATATATCAACTAGTTATCTTTTCTTCCAAGTATTCTATTCTTCAGAGAATTCCTTCTTCATGCATATTTATTTCTGTCTTAGTCTCGATCTTCTTTCCTTTCAATCAACCGCCTGCCTTATCTGAAAGTCATCTTAAGTCCTGATATTATCTCCTGATAAATATCTTCTGATCACTTAAGTTCTGATAACTTAAGTTCTGATATCTTAAGTTATGTCTTCAGTATAAGTGCTGATTTCCAGTTAAGTACTGATTTGTCCTGTTAAGTAAGATCTGAAAACTAAATACAAATCATATTACACATGACATTATCAAATATATCTAACAATCTCCCCCAACTTGTAAATTAGAATAATATACAAGTTCAACATATATTTGATGATGTCAAAAACATTAAGTACAAATGCATGAGAATTTGACTAGATAACTATAACTTACAGTCCATTCAGCTTTACCATCTTTAACTTCTGATAACAACTTCAGTCTGTATATACTTCAGAATTTAAGCAGTTGTAGATCTTTGACTTGGCTTCAATTTCTGATCTCTTTGATATCAGGAGTTGTCCTGAGATATTTCTTCAACAAACATCTCTCAGCATATTCAAGTTCGTTGACCATCCTCCTTTTAGCATTTATCAATTCAGCTGTATCTTCTTCAGTTTGAAAAATTGCTGCTCTGAGATCATTTATCTTAGCTTTTCTTATCTTCTGATCTAGTCTTATCAGATATGCCTTGTCAGACTCTAGATTGAATTCCACATCCTTATAACCCAGAAAAGTAGTTATAATCTTAGCAGAGTTAGGCTTCATATCGACAATATCACCTTTGTGATCTCTGTACTTGGGATAGTATGTGATGTCAGACTTTACAGAATAAAGCTTCTTCTGTCTTTGAATTTGAGACTTTAAATACCCTGCAACACTATCTGTTAATCTGTCTTTCACTTGAAGTAGGAATAGAACATGTTCCAATTCCTCAAAATACTTCAGTGGTATAGCATTCTGCTTAATTTGGTATACCCTTCCATCTATCATAAAATATAACAAGATGTGTTCTTTCAAGAAGGTATGGTAAAATATAAGATTCATATCTTGCTGGATCAAGTTTTCTTGAATTTTATTCACCTTGTCATGAGTTATTGAGTGTTGACCTTGAAGGTGCCTTGTACTCAATGCAGTAACTCTCAGTTGTGCCTTGAAATCATCATTTATCAGCATTTCATTAGCTTTTGCAAGATGCTCAGCAAGAATCTTTTCAGAAGGAACAAAACTAACTGAGTTCCATTCTTTAGTCCACTCCTTTCCTCTAGGAGTTTCACTCCAAGGTACCGGTGCTTCCCCTATAACAAACTTCTTAACTAAATCAGCTTTAGTAATTGTTTGTTGAGGTGCATGTCCTAATGGACCAGCTGCAGTAACATGTAAATTGGTAGCAGCTTCACCAGTAATTTCTTCATTAGCAGCATCAGAACTTCTAGAACCTGCAGTATCAGCATCCTCTGGTAAAACAGCAGTATGTGAGGCTATAGAGACTTCAACATCATCCTCTAAATTCTCATCTGCAGCCAGGTTCTGATCAACATCCAAAATTGATGTTGTTGGTGGAGTGAGTTGAATTTGTGGAGCTTCCAAGTACAAAACCTCAGGCACAATCAAGTTATGAATATCAATTTCAGCGCTTGTACCAGGTTCTTCAGTATGTACTGGATCAACTATAGGTGACGTAGGAGGTGTAGATATTTTAGATTGAGCAGTTTCTGGTTGTGCAGAAGGAAGTGATTCAATAATAATAGGTTCTGTTGAGATCAGAGATTCCTGATCCGCTTCTTTAGCTGCTTCAACTACATCTGAATCTGACTCAACTATGTCCCTGTGAGCTCTCTGTTTCTTTACTTTCTTCAAAAGTGGAGACACTGTAGGAGCTTTATCATCAGAATTTAACTTTCTAAGCCTTTTGAGGGGCCTAGAACTCCCAGTTACAGTATCTTTCTGAGAAGTAACCTTCTCAGCTTCTACAACAACAGGTTCTGATATGGGAACCTGTTCCTCAGTTGTTTCCTCAAATCAACAGAATTTAATCAAAACATTCATCACAAAATAAAATTAAATATTGATGAAGTAAAGATTAATAAATTGAAATTAAACATGCACAGTCATATAATTTGAGAAACAAAGAACAAATCTTGCAATTAAAGAAAATCAGATGATTATATTCGATGAAATTAAGCAATTACATGCAAAAATTACAAGATAGTCCTATTCTACGATTCCTAACATCAACAGCCTTAGTCCTAGTCTAAGAAGACCTAACGACTAACTCCTTCTGCTGCTGACAAAGAGCACTGCAAGACGGATGATCCGTTCTTGCTGACGGAGAGCTTCTCTCCTTTCCTCTTCTAACCTATCAAGATGGAGGTGATACCCCATTGATAAGAATAAGAGTTATGTGTAAACCTCTTGTGGATGTGAGTTCCAAAGTTCGTCAGGAATGACGGTGACATGCCACTCATGTTGCCATTCATCACAACTCAACTCGATGTGAAAGGTTTCATAGTTCAGGAACATGTTGAAACGGACCATTTTTGTTGGTATGAATAAAAAGAGAGTGAGTTTGTGAGAAAATGAAAGATATTTTGGCTGGAATGAATGGTTGGTTTAAATAGCCAATAGAATACCAAGGGATGCGAGGACTGATTAGATATTACAAGTAAAAATAATGATCCCTCGACTCCCTAGACTGAAGTGTAATAATAACAATCAGTAAAAGATCTAAAGCCAGAGTTAATGGGCACGGGATATGATAATAATTATTGTGTGCATGCAGGTTTTCAAGACATACACACTAACCACTAATCCATAATAATTATGATTGTTTTATCTCACATTAACCAATATTCTGTAAAAATATTATCGTTCAAGTAATGACCAAAAATAAACCAAGTAAATAAATACTGTGACGTCTGTATCAGAACTTGATTATTATCAGGATTTAAAAAGTCATTAGAATATGGCTCCTTAACTCGAAAAGTGAATGTGTATTCCTGTAATTCTTCACACAAATACTGATATGGTTTCATCAGAACTTAATCCTCAGAACTTCCATCAGAACTTATCCTCAGAATTTATGCAATCTGACACATAGACTGTTCATCTAAAATAACATTGATCACCACAGTAAATTTCATCATTCATATGGAGTGTAAGTGTGTGCATTAAGCTAAATATCAGACAAAGAGTAAAGTCTGATTCACTTCAGTACATCTTAGAAATAAGGCATAACTAAGAATTTTGCTCAAAATCTATAATTATTTTGAAGTCTACTTTAGAATGAGTTCATGCATGAGTCCACCTCAATTTTTTTGTGCTCATTTTATGCATCTTTTGAAATTTTATTTTACCGTGGCTTCTCAGTGTAAGTGAGTCACGACTGCTTATCAGAATTTATGCTGTTATCAGAGTATTTTTCCAGTAATCATAGAGTGTGAAAAGTCACCAAGAAAATTTTATTTTGTTTTTCTAAGGCATATTACTTAATACCAGCAATGCACTTGGGTCTTCCCTTCCACATTTTTACTCTAGATCTCAAAGGAGTACCTGATTTTTATTTCTTTTCTTTTTCTTTTGATAAATGAGGCTTATCAGCACTTAGTACATCCACCAGATTTACTAACATCAGAAATTAATAGATAAGAAGCACTATTCTCGTTTTTGACTTAGTAATAAGATACACAAAGTAAACGTAACTAAGCTCAATATCAGAATTTGCTTGTGTTAAAAGATTTCCACATAAACAATTACTTCAAACATGGGATCTTTAGTATATTAAAGACTACTAGTTCAGCATCTAGCACGGTTATCCTCATTGGATTGAATAGTCACGGAAATATTCATATCACTATCAGAGTTTAGAAATTCACATCTATTAACAATTAGCACTTAGAAGATTTCTAATTTAAGCACAGAATACATAAAGATAGTAATATCTGTAAATACTAATCATAAAGTCTGATGTATCAGAACATAAACTAAGCAGATTTAGAGAAAGAACCTGAAACCATTCCAAATTCATTTACCAATCTTGTAAAAGTAGCTTCACACGGTGGTTTTGTGAAGATATCTGTTAGTTGTTGATCGGTGTGAACAAAAGTAACAATTATAAGCCTGTTCCTAATGCTCCTAGAAAAACATGTCATAACTATGGAAATTCTAACCATCTGGCTTCTTTTTGCAGGAAGAATAAGAATATAAACTCCTTGCCCTCAAAATCAGGAGTTAAGAGTCAGTCTGTTTGATAGAAGCCACAAAATCCTTATTTTCATTGTGGTAGTTTATGGCATTCCATTTATACTTGTAAGGAATATCATAGTTTGTACTATGATTATTATCAAATAAAACCTTCTGTAAAAAAAGTTAGCATTATTCCTTCTAGTATAAAATCTGATAATATTGCAAATTCTAATAAGAAAACTGTTAACATAAACTCTGATGCTAAATCCGCAGCAAATGTTAACAAACTTAAAAAGGCCAAAGGATCCAAACAAGTCTGGGTCCTTAAAACTAATCATTAGTGGTCTTTGTGATTGCAGGGCAACAGGAAGAACATCCTAGTTCTGGACAGTGGATGTTCAGGACATATGACTAGAAATAAAGCCCTGTTATCAGAATTTATAGAGAAAGCTGGACCAGGTGTTTCTTATGGAGATGGCAACATTGGAAAAACTCTGGGATATGGAAATATCAATCTTTGGAATGTCATCATTGAAAAAGTAGCTCTGGTCTCAGGACTTAAACACAATCTGCTGAGTGTGAGTCAAATCTATGACAGAGGTTATCATGTGGATTTCTTTGAAGAACACTGTGAAGTTGTAAGCAAATATGCAGGCAAAGTTGTTCTGAAAGGATACAGGCATGGTAACATTTATGAAGCCAAGCTTTCAACAAGTACTGATGGTTCTGCAATCTGTCTGTTAAGTAGAGCATCAATTGAAGAAAGCTAGAATTGGCACAAGAAACTCTCTCATTTAAATTTCAACAATATAAATGAACTTGTCAAGAAAGATCTTGTGAGAGGTTTGCCAAAATCAGTATTTGATCCTGATGGTCTTTGTGATTCCTGTCAAAAGGAAAAACAAAGAAAATCTTCATTCAAGAGCAAGACTGAATCTTCAATTCTTGAGCCTTATCACCTACTACATGTCGATCTATTTGGTTCACTGAATGTCATGTCTATTACAAAGAAGAAATATGCTATGGTTATAGTGGATGAGTTCACCAGATACACATGGGTGTATTTCTTGCACACAAAAAGTGAAACTGCATCTATCTTGATTGATCATGTCAAGCAACTGGATAAACTAGTCAAAGACTCTGTCAAAATCATAAGAAGTGATAATGGCACTGAGTTCAAGAATTTGATCATGGAAGAGTTCTGCAAAGACCATGGAATAAAGAAGGAATTTTCTGCTCCTGGAACTCCACAGCAAAATGGAGTTGTTGAAAGAAAGAATAGAACTCTTATTGAAGCTGCACGAACTATGCTTGATGAAGCAAAGTTGCCAACCTACTTTTGGGCTGAAGCTGTGCAGATTGCTTGTTTTACTCAGAATGCAACACTCATTAACAAGCATGGAAAGACACCATATGAGATGGTGAAGAAAAAGAAGCCAAATCTGAAGTATTTTCATGTATTTGGATGCAAGTGTTTTGTTTTTAAGACTCATCCCGAACAGCTATCTAAATTTGATCTAAAAGCTGATGAAGGAATTTTTATTGGATATTCACTTTCTACAAAAGCCTTCAGAGTCTACAATTTAAGAACAAGGGTTGTCATGGAATCTATCAATGTCTCTTTTGATGATAAGAATATTACTGGACTTGAAGATTTCAATGATCATGATCAGCTGAGATTCAAAAATAAAGTTTTCAATTCTGATTCTGTAAATCCTGATACTGCAAACTCTGATGGATTAAACTCTGATGTTATTGAAACTGTGGTGACTACACCTAAGGAAAATGCACCTGTGCAGGGGGAGCATACTGAAGATCTAACCACATCTCAAGAAGCATAAGAACCTACAACAGGCTCTTCAAGTTTTATGGGCCATGTTCTGATAATTCTGGAAACTCATGTTCTGATATTTCTGGAAATACAAATTCTGAAGGATCCAACTCCTAATTTCCAGTTAAGTACTGATTTGTCCTGTTAAGTAAGATCTGAAAACTAAACACAAATCATATTACACATGACATTATCAAATATATCTAACATAGATGTATAGCTGTTAGAGAAGCTTCCATTGCTATCATTCTTTTCTCCAAGGAATCTACCTTGATGGCAAGATCAGGGTTCTTCCTTAATTTTCTTTTGATATCAAGCATTGTAGCTTTTGGAATTTTTGCATCTAATCTATCAGCTATATCTTTCTTCACTTGAGTGATCTCTGTTTTGATAGAAGTGATATCCTGATTGTGTTGGAAGCCTTGGATTTGTTGTAGTTGGAGAGAAGCAAGATGTGCTTGCAGAAGCTTCTTGGTGCAAGCATTTTTGGATGATTGAAGAGCAGACTGTGTTTGACTGATAAGTTCGATGAGTGTGGTCCTGAAATGATGTTCATCACATTTCTTGAAGAAGGCCCATGATGGCATGCCTGATCTGGAACTAGGGCGTACTTCTCCTCCTATGTCCAATGGTTCTTCTTCACTTTCTTCATCCTCACCACCAAAGAAATCTTCTGAACCACCAGTCTCATAGTCAATATCACTAGCTGTAGAGGGCAAAGCTGTGATTGCATCCTTTGCTCTTGCATAGACTGTGTGGTGTGCACCAAATTTAGCATTCTTTCTGCATTGTCATTGCCATGTACAGCTAGAAGTTGATATGCTGGAATAGGGTGAGTAAATGTCTCAGCATCCAAGGAGGTAGAATCTATAACAACTTGACTTTGCTGAGATAGTCCCTCCCTGTCTGCATCCTGGACATTCATTAACTCACTTGCAATGACATCCACCCTTATTTTTCCTGTACCTGCATTTCTCTCATTATCTCTCTTTTCTTGTATCAAGATCTCACCTTGGCTTTCCACCCTCACACCCTCACCTTCACCATCTAAGATGGGACTCCTCTCACTCACTTTTTCCTCTCATTTTTCCTTGGAGCAACCCAGACTCTCACTCAAATCACTCCCTTCCCTCAGTCCTAAGAGTGATTGCACTACTACTAAGTCCTCTGTACTTGTAAGAATTGATGAAATTTGAAGTTGTGCAGAGACACCCGACGGATGAGGAATATCCATCGGATTAGCAGTTTGACTATCCGACGGATGACTGCTGTTAAGCTTATCCGTCGGGATACAATCACTACTCGACGGATGATAAATATCCATCGGGGTAGAATAAATAATTGAGTTTGGAGTGGAGACTATTGTAGACTCTGTGCAAATTGATGAAAATTTTGGCACAGATGTCTCAACAGTCTCAGAAAGGAAAGGTAAATGAGTCAACAAATCATCTAAAAGATGATGCTCACTTACTTGGATTTTTGGCTTCTCCAAGAGAGTTAAAGATGGATAATTTGTAAGTGATGTATTGATCATGTCAACATCCAATGAGTGTGTGGGAGAATTTGGTGTATCAGGTGCTTCAATTATGAGAGATTTTGGCTGTGACTCCATATTTATTGGAGCCACATCAACCTGACTTTGAGAAGGTGCAGTGACTGGGTCTTTTGCACCAGTTTGCACAGTGTGTGAGCATTGTGCATCCCCAAGGGTTTTTGATCTTTTCTTTCTAGCATAAGTTTGTGGTGAGCTAGTGGCCCTACCCCTTTTGGCATGTGCTCCTGGTTGGGAGCTTGTTTCAATGGTAACATCCTTTTGGGAGGATGAAACCATTAATGAGCTAATATCCTTATTAAAAACCACAGTTTGTTGGGAAACTATAGTGTGGCTAGGTTTGGGTACACTCTTCTCACCAGCCTTATCCTTAGGGCTTCTTTGATTTTCACCCTGTCCCTCACCTTTCTTGCCCACCTTCACACTCCCCTCTTTAGGTTTGGTGGATTTTACAACTGATTTCTTTTAAAAGAAATCAGAGGGGGCTTTCTTAGATTTGGATTTAGGAACTTTTATTGGTTTGGTAGCTTGGGTAAGAAACTGTTAGGTCATTGACACAGTTGTCATAGCTACACTAGAAAGCAAAGAAATTTGTGAGGTTGGAAGAGTGGAGACAGAAGAAATTACCTCACTTACCTGAGGTCCCTCCATTACTGGAAAGTAGTATAAGGGAACCTCCTTGTGATGGTTTGCTCTGTTTAAATCTGCAATGATCCTTCTTTCTTGAACCCAACAATTTAACTTTTTTGGTTGGGTTCTCAATCACAATATCTTTAATAAGATGGTTAGCAAGCATCATAAAGAATCTAGCATAATAGACACTTTTACCTCTCTTATTGATCTCTCCTAACTTAAAGCCTAACTCAAACAAAACTAAATCCCTGAAATTAAAGTACTTATCGGTAACTAGCATGTTAAGCATAGAGATGTTTATAGATTCAAAGTTACTAATTTTACCAGAAAACACCTTAGTTACTATATCACACAGATAACTTCATTTCTTCCTAAGACCCAGCCTCCAAATTTCACTTAATTTAGAAGTAGTGAGTACATAGTCCATGGAATTAAGCATATTAACAATGTTAGTGTCTGTGTGTGGAGCAGTTACAGTATTATCAAGAATCTTGAAGCATGCTTTAACAATATCACTATTTATGCAAAACTGCTTACCTTTCAGAGTGAATGTGATGGTCTTGTCTGTCGAGTTGTACACTGCAGTTGTCCATATCTCTTCAACAACCTCACAGTAAATGGTGGGTGATTCCATCATGCAATAGTTGAGTTTGCAGTTCTTTACAAAATCCATCATTTTGTGATAGTCACCAGCCTGTTGAATCTCCTTGTTCACCAAAGCTGAGAAGTTGTTTTTCTCATAGATATAACCGGTTTGAGACATGATTTTCACTACAGGTGCCATTGTTAGAGATTTGGAATTTACAGAGAGAGATTTTGCTTTTGAGAAGAAAGAAATTAGAGCAATTGAATCTTGAGAATGATAAAAGAAATGAATAAAAGTGAATTTGCTTTTATACTATCTCAGAAATTAACTGTCAAAAATAATAAAGTAACCAATGAAAATTGTCCAAAATAGCCGTTTAAAAATAAATAAGCTGTAAAAATTCCGTCACATATCCGTCGTGTCATGCTTACAAGCTGTAAGTATACTCGATGAACAATGTTCAGGGAATTAACGGCTAGGATTGAGACAATTCGACGGATGAGGATAAATCAGTTATCCATCGAGTTATAAAATATTTCAGAAAAATAATTGATTTTATTGACAAATTATATTCCGACGGATGATCAAACTCGATGGATAATGATCATCCATCGGGATGTAAATTTTGACTTAGCCAAAATTTCCTCCAAAACGGAAAAATCAATTAAATTTCTGGCTACATAACCACTTGCAAAAATATCTAAAATAATTCAAGAGAAATTAAGCATACCTAATTCACTTACCAACCTTGAAAAGGTGGATTCATCAAGTGGTTTGGTAAATATATCTACAAGCTGCATTTCACTTGGAACAAAATGTAGTTCCACAGTACCATTCATCAAATGTTCCCTT
Source organism: Apium graveolens (assembly GCF_009905375.1). Classification (NCBI taxonomy): domain Eukaryota; kingdom Viridiplantae; phylum Streptophyta; class Magnoliopsida; order Apiales; family Apiaceae; genus Apium; species Apium graveolens. The sequence continues at coordinate 91,026,691 of NC_133654.1, forward strand.
ATGAAGTGGTACTTGATGTCTATGTGCTTTGTTCTTGAATGTTGTACTGGAATTTCAGTGATGGCAATTGCACTTGTGTTATCACAGAAAATAGGAATCTTATCCACTTGTAGACCATAGTCCAACAATTGGTTTTTCATCCACAAAATTTGTGCACAGCAACTACCAGCAATAACATATTCAGCTTCAGCTGTAGAAGTAGAGACTGAATTTTGCTTTCTACTGAACTAGGACACTAGCTTGTTTCCTAGAAATTGACAGGTTCCAGTTGTACTTTTCCTGTCTATTTTACAACATGCATAATCTGCATCTGAATAACCAGTCAGATTAAAACCAGAATCTCTAGGATACCAAATGCCAAGTTTTGGTGTTCCCTTGAGATATCTGAAAATTCTCTTAATAGCCACTATATGAGATTCTCTAGGATCAGTCTGAAATCTAGCACAAAGACAAGTAGCAAATATTATATCTGGCCTACTAGCTATTAAGTACAAAAGTGAGCCAACCATGCCCCTATAGATTGAAATATCCACAGACTTTTCAGTAGTGTTTAATTCAAACTTAGTTGCAGTGGCCATGAGAGTTTTTGCAGATGTGCAATCCATTAGATCAAACTTCTTTAAAATATCATGAATGTATTTAGTTTGACTGATGAATATTCCATCACTAACTTGCTTAACTTGTAAACCAAGAAAGTAAGTTAGTTCTCCCATCATGCTCATTTCATACTTACTTTGCATCAATTTGGCAAACTTTTTGCAAAGTTTTTTATCTGTAGAGCCAAATATAATATCATCTATATACATTTGAACAAGTATACTAGAGCCATTAACATTTCTAAAGAATAAAGTTTTATCCGCGGTACCTCTTGTGAAGTGATTTTCCAAAAGGAACTTTGATAAAGTGTCATATCAGGCTCTTGGTGCTTGCTTCAGTCCATAGAGTGCTATCAAAAGATAGTAGACATGATTTGGGAAATTTGGATCTTCAAAACCAGGAGGCTGATTGACATAGACTTCCTCCTCCAAATCTCCATTTAGAAAAGCACTCTTAACATCCATTTGATAGACCTTGAAATTGGCATGGGCTGCATAGGCTAAGAAAATTATGATGGCTTTAAGTCTTGCAACAGGAGCAAAAGTCTCATCAAAATCTATTCCTTCTTGTTGACAATAGCCCTTATCAACCAATCTAGCTTTGTTCCTGACCACTGTGCCATTTTCATCCATCTTATTTTTGAATACCCATTTGGTGTCAATTGGATTTTTTTCTTTAGGCTTGGGTACCAGCATCCATACCTTATTCCTTTCAAATTGGTTTAGCTCCTCCTGCACAGCTAAAATCTAATCAGAATCCAACAAATCTTCTTCTACCTTCTTTGGTTCTTCCTTAGATAGGAAGCTGCTATATAGACATTCTTCTTGAGTTGTTCTCCTTGTTTGAACTCTAGAAGATACATCATCAATGATGAGCTCAAATGGGTGATCTTTTGTCCATTTTCTTTGTTGAGGTAGATTAGCTCTAGATGAAGAGGCCTCATTGTTTTCTTGATGTGTAACTGAGTTTTGATTATTAGAAACTCCCCCTGAATTCATAGATCTTTGATTTGAGAAAGGGGAACTTTCTGTAAGTGATCTATTCTGACTTTCGGCTTCTTTTGAGGACCCGACGGATGGTGAATTTTTAATTCCGACAGATGAAGCTGATTGTCTCCTGATGGATAAAGCAGATTATCTCCCGACGGATGAAGCATTTTGCAACTCGACAGATATTAAATTTTGTGCTTCATTGGTAGTAGATTTTTCTGCATTATCCTTTGATATTGTTTCTTGATCACTTTGATCATCACCAATCATCTCCACGTTATCAAATTTGAGGCTCTCATGGTAATCTCTATCTTGTAGTCCTTAAATCTTTTTATCATCAAACACAACATGTATTGATTCCATAACAATGTTGGTTCTTAGATTCTAGACTCTATATGCTTTACCAACAACATATCCAACAAAAATTCCTTCATCTGCTTTAGCATCAAACTTTCCATTTTGATCAGTTTGATTTCTCAAGTTATAACATTTGCAGCCAAAGACATGAAGAAAATTTAGATTTGGCTTCTTGTTCTTGAACAATTGGTAGGGTGTCATACACTTTGCTTGATTAACCAAAGAAATATTCTGAGTGTAGCATGTAGTATTTACAGCTTCAGGCCAGAAGTATGTTGGTAACTTTGATTCTTCAAGCATTGTTCTTGCAGCTTCAATAAGTGATATGTTCTTTCTTTCCACTACTCCATTTTATTGTGGAGTTCTTGCTGCTGAAAACTCATGCATAATCCCATTCTCTTCACAAAATGCTCTCATAACAGAATTCTTGAACTCAGTTCCATTGTCACTCCTGATTCTTCTACCTTTGAAATCATGATGATTGTTGACTTGCCTTATGTGATTGATGATGATTTTACTAGCCTCATCTTTACACTTAAGGAAATATGTCCAAGAGAACTTTGAGAAATCATCTACAATTACTAGGTAATATCTTTTCCTTGAGATGGACAACATATTGACTGGTCCAAACAAATCCATATGTATCAATTACAGAGGTTCTTCAATTATTGAATCAAGCTTCTTCCTGAATGATGCTTTAATCTGCTTTCCTTTCTGGCAGGCATCACACAGTCCATCCTTAGAAAACTCCACTTGAGGAATACCTCTAACCAGTTCTTTCTTGACAAGCTCATTCATGGTCTTGAAGTTTAGATGGGACAGCTTCTTGTGCCACAACCAACTTTCATCTTGACTTGCTTTACTGAGAAGACAAGTGACAGATTCTGCATTTGATGAGTTGAAGTCAGCTAGGTACACATTTCCTTTTCTCACTCCAGTGAGAATCACTTTGTTGCTCCTTTTGTTTGACACAACACATGCTTCTGAATTGAAGGTTACTGAATTGCTTTTATCACAAAGCTGGATGATACTCAACAGATTATGCTTGAGACCATCCACTAAAGCAACCTCCTCAATGATGACATTGTCTTTAGAAATCAAGTCATATCCCACAGTATAACCCTTGTTGTCATCTCCAAAAGTAATACTTGGGCCAGCTCTCTCCTTGAACTATGTGAGCATGGTAGAATCTCTAGTCATGTGCCTTGAACAACCACTATCCGGATACCAAAGATTCTTTTTGTTTCCCTGCACACATCAAAACCAAATCAAGTTGATTTTGGTACCCAAGTTTCCTTGGGTCCTGCCTTGTTAGCTTTCTTCTTTTGTTTCTTAGGTTTGATCTCATTTGACTTGGGGATATCAGATTCATCCTTAGTCATCTGAGTTGGACCTTTGAAACCATTCATTAGAATATAATTATCATGCACATTTTGATTAACAGGAAAAGGCATGCTGTTTGCAAACATGTTATTCCAGTAAGGCATGCTAAATGGCATTTGAGGCATACTAAATGCAGCATAATAAGGATTAGGTGTAAATGGAATATTAGCAAATTGTGCATTCACATTCTGTGCAGACATAACATTCATAGGCATAGAAGGCATGGCATTCATGTTGGGAAAAGAAGATGGTGCAGATATAGGAGTAGACATAGCAAATTTGTAATTAATAGATAGATGATTAACACTACCACACTTAACACAGATTTTTCTTGGAGCATATTTATCAGGTGTGTGGTTGTTATGTTTGTTAATCCCTACTTTCAAATTTCTATTGTTTTTCTTTTTAGTTTCTGTTTTAACCTCAATCTTTTCTTATCTGTCATTCAATTGCTTGATAGACAGATGACCAACATTCACTTTCTTCTCCTTCTTCACTTGACTTGAGGATTTGTGTCACTCGACGGATAGTCCTTTTGATTATCCGACGGATGACTCTCATCATCCGTCGAGTCCACATCTGTTAGCAATCCTTCAACCAAATTGGATTCCAGCTTCTCCTTACTCTTTTTCCAGGCTGTATCACAAAAGGACTCAATACATTGAACTTTGGTGATTTGAGCATGAACATCTCTAGATGATTTCCATGCCTTAATTACCTCATGTTCTCGTTCAAGTTGCTTCTTTAAAATATCTTCTTTCTTCAAGGACTCAGTTAATTCCTCTTTAGCAATCTTACATTCTATTCTCAATTTCACAAATTCAATAAACTGAGACTCTAGCACATTGTTCCTTTCACTTAAAAACAGATTGTTTTCTTTGATTTTAGCATTTTCCTTAGGAGGGACTTAAGTGTAACACACAAATGATATAATTCTGTAGACATGTCATTAATTGCATCATTACACTCAGCTTCAGATAAATGTGCTAGGTTAGTGGTGATTACCTGATTACTGGAAGAGCTTGTTTCTATTTCATCAGACTTGGCCATTAGGGCTAGATTGACATAGTTGACATCTTCATCCTCATCCAGTCCATCTGCTGCCCAGTCATTTTCTTGTGTAATTAAAGACCTTTCCTTTTTCTTGAGAAACTCAAAGTACTTCTGTTTATAATCCACAGGCTCAAACTTCTTTTTGCTGAAATCTGACTTTCTACACTCACTGGAAAAATGCCCTGCCAAGCCACATTTGAAATATTTGAATTTTGATTTATCCACCATATTTCTATTTGGCTTAGCTACTCCAAAGTTCTTCTTGAACTTTAGCTTGGAAAATCTTCTGGAAAGGAATGCAAGATGTTCATCAATATCATCTTAGCTCAAAGAATCTTCATTTTCAGCTACCAGCCCCTTGCCCTTGTTTTCACAGACCTTTGTAGTTGACTCAACAGCTTTTACCTTAATTTCCTTTTCCTTTTCCAACTCAACAACCAGTGCTATGGACCCTCCTTTCTTCTTTCCTTTCTCCATCCTCTCATCTTGCTCTATTTCAAGCTCATAAGTTTTCAGGATGCCATACAGTCTCTCCAAGGTAAACTCCTTGTAATCCTGAGAATTTCTCAGTGAGACTGTCATTGGTTTCCATTCCTTTGGAAGAGCTCTAAGGAACTTGAGATTGGAGTCTTTTGTCTGATAGAATCTTCCATGCAACTTCAGAGTATTTAGTAGCTTTTGAAACCTACTAAATATGTCAGTGAGAGTTTCACTGTCTTCACAATGAAAGTCCTCATATTGCAGAATTAGCAGCTGCATCTTATTTTCTCTAACTTGCTCAGTACCATCACAGATAATTTGGATGGTGTCCCAAACCTCCTTGGCTTTCTTGCAATTGATGATGTTGTCAAACATGTCACCATCAACTCTATTGAATAAAATATTCATGGTCTTTTTGTCCTTCCTGACTTGCTCAATATCAGGATCTGACCATTCATGCCTAGGCTTGGGGACTGAAGGCTCATTTCCAGTAGTAGCTCTTATTGGAACATGAGGACCTCTCTCTATGCAATCAACATAGGCTTCATCTGGAGAAAGAAGATGTAGGTGCATCTTCACCTTCCAGTGATGATAATTGTCTTTATCCAGAAATGGAATTTTGACTCAAACATCCTTTTTATTCATCTTGTTATTTTGTTATGATCTTTAAACTCTTTGTACTTCAAGAGCTTGCTCTGATACAAATTGTTATTCCCTAAAGAAGGGGGGTTGAATATAATTCTGGCTTCTTTTTGAGATTTATGAAAAATGGTTCTAACTCAATTTATATCTAACTGTTTGATTTGCAAAGTACGGAATACAAAGTTAAGTTAATCAAACATAAAGTAAATAAAAACTCAAGTCTTTAAAACTTTCTGATGGATTTGAATGTATCCACCAGATATATATATATATATATATCAAGAGAACCCTGTGAAGCTTGACTAGCTCACAGCTGCTTTACAAGTGAACAAACAAATTACAGAGAAATTCTACAGAATACAGCTTACAAAAGTTTCTCTGCTAAAAATGTGTTTGCTTAGTTTGTGTTGTTGTTCTACTTGCTACACTTGGTTTATATATCACCAATTTTACATGGAAATAAGACAAGATAATAAAAAAAACCTATCAAGTCTAACTCCATGCTGCTTCACTATTCCATTCCAGCATCTTTGAATATCTTCATAATAGCATGGAAATGGTAATGCTTCTTTGTTCTCAAAACCCTGCTAAATAGGCTCCCACATTCCTTTTTCAAACACTCGACGCATGTGACGGTGTTGTCACTGTCAACAGATATTTGAATTGATCATCCGACGGGTACATGCTTGTTATCCGTCGGGTAGCCTTGTTGATCATCCGTCGGGTAGCTTTGTTGATCATCCGTCGGGTAGCCTTTTATCACTTGACTCCATTCATTTGTGCAGAATTACAAGACATCTTATATTTACATTTAATTAACCTATTATGCACATCTACTAGCAGCCTACATGATTCATAAGCTACTACATAATCTATACAAGGTTGTTTACAGAAATGTGCTACAGTACTTATTGTTACATAAGCTACTCACCCGGTGGATATCAATTAGTCATTCGTTGGGACTATATTGAATCATCCGTCGGGACTATAATTGATCATCCGTCGGGTGCTACAAAATTCACTAAGTTAAATCTACTAAGGTGTTTTATTTAGCTTATCATCAAGTACACAACATATTCCTAACAATCTCCCCCAATTTATGTCTACTGGAATTGTAGCCATAAATTAAGAGAAACTTGATGATAACAAAACATCTTAAAGATACAGTTTGAAAAATAGTAGATAAAACTAATAAGTGCTACAAATTGCTGAAAGTTGAACAATGCAAAGTACACAAAGAAATTGCTCATAATTGTTATCAAGATGCTCCTCTAGTCTGAGCAGATAGATCTATTTCCTTGATTGTCTGGATTTCTTCCCAAGCCTTCTGTTGTTTTCTTCAATTTGATTCTGAAGTTGTCTGTGGAATTCAAGTTCATCAGCTTCTGAGAGATTTAGCGTTTCCTGCATTTCCAAAAGAGTCTCATTGCTAGAGATACTCAATTGGTCCTCCAATCTGAAGAATCTTCTAACACCTTTGTCATCCATGAATTCCATCAGCCAATAGGGACTTAGATGCACTCTTTTTCCTGTAAAAGGAATAGATAGAGTTTTTGGAAGTGCATCTTTGGCTCTAATACTCCTTAGTTCCTTAATCCTCTTTAGAACTATTCTTCTTGCAGTCACATTGTATTCAAAGTTCTTTTTGAAGGATGACAAGACTTTAATCAAAACAGATTGGCTTTCTTGGAGAATCCTGTGAAGAGGCCATGTCATCTCTTTCCCTCCCTTGTATCTAAATACCAGTCTTTCAGGAAGATGTCTGTAAGCATCAATTCCTCTTACTTCTTCCAGTTCATCCAAGTAGAGATTCAAGTCTGAAAATTCCTTGGTATCACAAATATACATGAGATCTCTCTTGTTGACTGTGGGTTGGGATTTTGTTAAAGCTTTGGATTTGAGAGATACTGTAATATCTGGGATATACCGTGTAATTATTTTTGCTAATTAAATAATTATTATGTGTGTTCAGTATTTATTCTGTGAATTAACTGTTAAGTGTTATTTGTATTTGAATATTCAAAAATAGTATTAATTGAGTATTTCAATTTTTATATGTCCAAAATAAAATATAGATAATTGTAATATCTTCCTAACTATTTTTATGTTGATTTATCAATTTATATGAATCATATGAAATTTCTAAAATCTTTTTCCGAGTATTTAAAATCTATTTTATAAAAACGGGAACCAACCGACGTCAACCGTTGTTACGTTTTTGGAACCCGAAACTCTTCCGAGAACTCCTTCCTAACCTAATTGTAATATTCCGAGCATTTTCCATGTTTCGACTTTTTCGATCCGGCGTACGGTTTGTCCTGCGCGGGTCCCGGCGTAATATTTTCGATACAGTATTCGTTTCGGTAAATCAATAAAAACCCGTATTTTCGATAAACGGGAGCTTTTTATTAAACTATCACAATTATCACTTCGTAATACGTGTAACCAGGCGCTGAGACCAAGACCGCAGTACAAATTGTACTGATTTGGATAATTATCCCGAAAACCGATACCGTTTGGATCAGTTTTTACAAATAAACGTACCATTTTATATCCGGAATGATCCAACGGGATACTAATTTTCCGTAAATATAAATAGCCTTTTACCTTATTTTATTTCGTAATAAAATCATTTGCATACAGATAAATATATAATTTTACAGAGAAAAATCCTATATTCATAAACTGTTTCAAGAATCAAACCAACTTTTGAAGGTGGTATTGATCTTTGTTTGAAAAGCTCGAGTACTGGATTTGAAGGTCTTGAGAAGCTCTATCAGAATCTGTAATCCATACACCTGCAGAATCAAAGGTTTAATTTCTAAAAATTTATTTATTTTTGAATTATTTTTATGAAAAATATGAATTTTTGTTCGGATGATTGTTTGTATGATTTGATGATTGCATGTTGTAGAGCTTGTTTTCCTGATGATTTTGGTATATTATACGTCTGATTTGGAGTTCAATAACATGTTCAAATTTGAGTTTGATTTTCGAATTTTAAAATTAGGGTTTATAACCCGTATGAATGTTTTCAATTAAAATTTGGGGGTTTTTGATTCAGGGGTTATTAGCTGTTAATTTATAGTGGGTTGTGTTCCTTATGAAATTTGCAATCGATTGATATATAGCTCGTTAACAGAGGATGCTTGAATCGAAGGGAGTTGTGTTTTAAAGATTTATGATGTTCGCCGGAAACCGGCGATGTTCTTGGCCAATTTCCGGCCAGAACAGGGATGATTAGAATGTTTTGATTGCATGAACAAGTTCCTGGTGTTGTGTAGTGTTGATCTGGAGGTGTTGGTGGGGTGAGGACGTCGGGATCGTCTTCTCCGGCCACCCCCGATTTTCCGGTGACTGGAACTGCAAAATTGCAGTTTAGTCCCTGTAGTTTTGAAGATGGTGAAGTTTAGTCCCTGTAGTTTGCAAAGTTTTCAAAAATACGATTCCTGTTTATAAAATGTTTAAAAATCATATTTCCTATTTATTTTTATTATAAAAATTCATTTTTAATTTCTGAAAATTCTAAAAAAAATAGTATTTTAATTCTGAAAATTAGTTTTAATTCAAAAATAAATCTGAATTAATTAGTTAATTAATTTCAGTTAATTTTTAATTGGTCAATTAATTCGAAAATTAATTGATTAATTGATTTAATTAATTATTAATTGATTTTAATTAATTATTTAATTAGATTTAATTATTTAAAAATGATTTAAAAATTCCGAAAAATAGTTTCGAGCTTTAAAATATTATTCTAAATTATTTCCAAGGCTCGATAATTATTATAAAATTATTTCGGAGCCAAAATTGGCCAGCCGAACCCTGTTTATTAACCCGAAATTGATCCAACGACCCGTTTTAATTCCGAAAAATGTTTTAAAAATCATTTTAAATACCCGAAAGCCTATTTATAAACCGAGACTTCTTTATAAATGATTTGTCATTGATTATGTGATGTATTATGTGTTATATGTGACTTGTTGATTGACTATCGGTCTATACATTCGGTGTTTACTTGATTATTGCATAACTTTCAATCCGTTAATCGGATTTGGGTAAAACGAAGGGTAGATAGAAGTATGTGTTGAATAGAATCCTATGAGTTGATGATTGATAGATGCTCATAATATGTGAGCAGAAGAGGCAAGATGTAGGAAAGGGAAACAGGTAGTTGAGGAGTAAAACGATTGTGATTGGAAGCGAGTGCAGGATAGTAAGCTAATACCAGGCAAGTGTTCTGAACTTCCTCGGGATATTGTAGTATTTGATAGTCTTGTTGACATTGCAAGTGCTTTGAAGCATAGAAACCTAAACCCTGATTTCAGTTATTGTTCTTGAGCCATGAACCATATTCTTTCTAAGCCATTGATTATTATATACCCAAACACGAACCACAAATCTACGATACTACTCCACAAATACATACAAACTAAATACCAAACACTGAACTGAATTATTTTATACTCAACCCATGCTATCTTATGCTTTGAAAGACCAAATTCTTAAAACCCTGAAACATTGATTCCTTTGTTATCCAATTCTTTCATTACCCAACATCCAAGCCTTGAAAGTACCTTGTTGATCCACACAGGGGTTGAAACCCTTTCATTGTTAAACACTCACTGTTGTTAATGATTCTGATTATTGTTTATTATTGTTTAATTTTTTTATTATGTTAGAATTGGATTGGTTTTATAAAATTGTAGACCAGATTCGTGGTTAGACCATATAATGGTCAAGTTAGGCCAATGTGTTCCTTAGATCCAGTAGTTAGAGCAATGTTGTGTGCTTTGCTCGGGGTTAGTGCGTGACTGATCAGCAGCATAACCTTGGTTTTAAAATAAAAGTATAGTATCCAATTCTAAATCATAATCCATTGTTCACTTGATATCATAACCATATTCACTTGATGATCATTATTCTCAGTTTTGTCATTGTGACTTGCTGAGCTAGTTAGCTCATTTGTGCGATTTTGTTTATACTCTTTCCAGTTAAAAAGGAACCAGTTGGTAGCAAGGATCCCCAGTCCAGTGCGAGAGCTAGGGATTAAGGCTGTTGAAGCTGAGCTAGTAGGCTTCTTTTGGAATAATGTAAATTTGTAAAAGTTTGTAATATGTCTAATACTCAGTTTGAGTTTGAATGGTTGGGATTTAATCGGTATGTAATATATTAGTGTGTTTGGCTTGTGTGCATACTTTAACCTGTTGCGATCCGTGGTAGTTGGTAAATAGGGTCACTGCATATTATTATAATTATCTTTATTATTGTTATAAGCAGGTTGTAAACAGTGTGTGTGGACCCCAAACTTCTGACCCGGGTTTGGAGGGCGCCACAATTTTGGTATCAGAGCTACAGTTTATAAGTCACTGACACAAGCCTAGGTTGACGGGAATGGGTAGAGGGTTAGGATTAGAAGTAAGGAATAGAATGATAGAACATTGAGAGGTTGAGTGTTACGGTATAACCAGTAGTAGTATAATTCGCGTCGTGGTTCGAGATTCTTATATTGCGATATAATTTCAGATAACAGCGATGGCCGACTCTTTTATTCATGTATCAGCTGATCACTCAGAGCCTTCAGTTTGAGTACCAGCATCGGATCTCCGTCCTGTTATTCCATCAGTATTGGCTATTCTACCTCCACCGGTGTTGCAGCCCATACCACTGCAGGCTATTCCACCTCCAGGCATGAGGCCACCTATTAAAGGACCCCCACCAGCTGATTCAGATTCCACTGGGTATTCAGTTGCGAGTGCCCCCTTCCAGACTACATTGCCCCCAGTTCCTTATTACCGGTATGAGGCCCTTCTATTGGAGCGTGATTCCTTGTTGGCTCAGATCAGAGAGTTATAGCATATCATCAGGACTACAGATGTGGATCGTGGTGTGAGGGAGCTTCGAGAGGAGATTCATGTGACACGGAGGGTCCTTGAGGCTAGGCTACATGGAGCTACACTACCTGGCAGAGGCCCTGATGCACTGATGGGCTGGGCTACTGAGGTGATGGAGGACTTTGAGAGGCTGGCAGGACCAGAGTTTCCTTAGAGTTGAGACAAAAACTCAGAGATGGAGATGCGGAGCAGTGTTGTTGTGATTACATAGTATGTACAGTAGTGTATAGTGTGTATCAGTAGACTTTTGAGTTGTATTTATAGACTAGCGATGCTGACTAGTGAGTAGGTTGTTGTACCCTTTTGCTTTTACTTCCGAAACGTTTTTACGCTTGTACTACCTAAAACTTTTGATCTATATATATCAGTACCTTTTTCCTTTCCAGCACTGTCATTTACTTTATCACACTTGTTTTACTTTACCTTATTTATTGCACCAGTTATACCCTGTGATACCATGTACCCTGTTTTCCATAACTGTTTATATTCTGTAAAGAAGCATGCAATTTACTTAGTTACAACTGTTTTTAAAAAGAGATATTTCTGTTTTACAAAACTTTTCCTTTATGCAAAGATTTGATTCAAAAGCTAAATAAATTATTTGATTCTTTACAGAAAATGCCTCCCAGAAGAAATACCTGCACCCACACCCAGAATGAAGAAACCAACAACAACAACAATAACAACCAAGATGAGACAAACTAGAATGTGAACCCAGGACCCATAGACCCAGCAATAGCCCAGATTCTCCAAATCTTGGCCCAACAAACAGTTCACCTGGCACAACAACAACAAAGACAGACCAATTCCCAGGTAACTTTCAAAACTTTTCAGGCAGTAAACCCACCAGAATTCAAGGGTTCCTTAGAGCCAATTGAAGCAAATGTGTGGTTAAAGGAAATAGAGAAGGCATTTGCCTTGGTAAAAGTGAAAGAGGAGCAGAAGGTTGAGTTTGCAAGTTACTATTTGAAAAATGAGGCCACATATTGGTGGGAGATGGTGAAGACATTGGAAGGTACAGATGTTATTACTTGGGAAAGGTTTAAGGAATTGTTTTTAGAAAAATATATTTTCCTCAGTTTGTTCAAGACCAGATGGAGCTGAAGTTTTTAGAGTTAAAGCAAGGAACTATGTCGGTGTCAGATTATGAGAGTAAATTTGAGGAATTGTCAAGATATGTGCCGTCGTATATTGATACTGATAGGAAGAAAGCTAAGAGATTTCAGCAAGGCTTGACGCCATGGATCAGAGGAAAGGTAGCTATCTTTGAATTGGAAACCTATGCAGGAGTTGTACAAAAGGCTATGATTGCGGAGACAGAAAGTGAGATGTCACAAAAGGAGAAAGAGAGCAAGAAAAGGAAGGTTGGGGGAAGTGAGGGTCAGTCACAACCAGGGAAGTTTCCAAATTTTAAGAAAGGCAAGTTTCAGCCAGGGAGAAATTTTAATTTCAGGAGACAAAATACAGGAGATGGAGGCCAGGGCAACCGTCCAGCTAATGTGAATCAGCCGAATCAGTTGAGATTAACTTTTCCAGATTGTCAAGTTTGTGGAAAGAAGCATGGGGGAGTTTGTAACAAGTTGAACGTGGTATGTTTCAAATGTAATCAGAAAGGACACTATTCGAGGGAGTGCCGAAATCAGCCAGCAAGAGAACCAGCAAATAAGGATCAACCTATCCGGAATCCAGCAGTGAAGGTTCCAGCCATTGGATTTACGTGCTTCAAATATATAAAGCCAGGACATATGGCCGGGGATTGCAAGACACCAGCCCCAGTCAGTAATGCATTGAGGATTATGGGATCTACCCCAACAGTGAATGAGACTCCAAGGGCTAGAGTTTTTGACATGTCAGTGAAGGATGCTATCCAGGAAACAGATGTCGTGGCAGGTACGCTCCATGTGATTCTTTATGTGCCAAAGTGTTAATAGATTCGGGAGCAACTCGATCGTTTGTTTCACAAGATTTTGTTAGCAAGTTAAATTCTCCAGTAGAGTATTTAAATGAAATAATGACTGTGGAATTAGCAAACCAAGAACGTGTAACTGTGAATCAAGTTTGTGGGAATTGTGAGGTAGAGATTTCTGGTAGTAAGTTTTGTGTAGATTTGATACCATTTAAGTTAGGAGAATTTGACGTTATATTAGGGATGGATTGGTTATCTAGGCACGATGCCCAGATAGATTGTCGAAATAAGAAGGTAATGGTAAAAATGCCAGACGAAAGGATAGTAACATTCAAGGGTCAAAAACTAGTAAAGAAGTTCTTAACGATGATTCAAGCCAAAAAGTTACTACGGCAAGGATGTGAGCATTTCATGGCATATGTGATTGACAGAAGTCAAGAACCAATAAAACTTGAAGATATTCCAGTTGTGAATGAATTTCCAGATGTGTTTCCCGACAAATTGCCAGGACTTCCTCCAGATAGAGAAAGTGAATTTGCGATCGAGTTAGCACCTGAAACAGAACCAGTATCCAAGGCCCCGTATAGAATGGCGCCCGTCGAAATGAAAGAATTAGCGAAGTAATTGCAAGAGCTGTTAGAGAAAGGAGTAATCAGACCCAGTGTGTCCCCGTGGGGTGCACCGGTATTATTTGTTAAGAAGAAAGATGGAAACATGAGACTATGTATCGATTATAGGGAGCTCAACAAGCTTACAATCAAGAATAAGTATCCATTACCTAGAATTGATGATTTGTTTGACCAATTGAAGGGAGCCAAGTATTTCTCTAAGATCAATTTAAGATCGGGATATCATCAACTGAAGATCAAGCCAGAAGATATACCAAAGACAGCTTTTTGAACAAGGTATGAACATTATGAATTTCTAGTAATGTCTTTTGGATTGACCAACGCCCCAGCAGCATTTATGGACCTGATGAACAGAATTTTCAAGGAATACTTGGAGAAGTTCATTATTGTATTTATAGACGATATTTTGATCTATTCAAAGACAGAAGAGGATCATGCGGAACATTTAAGGACAGTTTTGGAGATTTTAAGGAAAAAGAAGTTGTATGCTAAATTCTCGAAGTGTGAGTTTTGGTTACAGGAGGTTCAGTTCTTAGGACACATAGTTAGTAATGAAGGGATCAAAGTGGACCCGGCAAAGATCGAGGCAATTACGAATTGGGAGAGACCGAGAACACCCATCGAGGTAAGAAGTTTCTTTGGATTGGCGGGATATTATCGTCGATTCGTTCAAAATTTCTCGAGGATTGCCACACCATTAACAAAGCTTACACGAAAGAATGAGAAGTTTATATGGAACGGCAAATGTGAGGAAAGTTTTCAGGAATTGAAGTGACGATTAATCACGGCACCTGTTTTGTCACTTCCAGATGATCAAGGGAATTTCGTAATTTATAGTGATGCTTCTTATAAAGGATTAGGATGTGTTCTTATGCAGCACGACAAGGTGATTGCGTATGCGTCAAGGCAATTGAAACCACATGAACAAAAGTATCCTACTCATGATTTGGAACTAGCAGCCATAGTGTTTGCTTTGAAGATTTGGAGACATTATCTGTATGGAGAGAAATGTGAAATTTATACGGATCACAAAAGTTTGAAGTATATATTTACCCAGAAGGAACTTAATATGAGGCAAAGGAGATGGTTAGAGTTGATCAAGGATTATGATTGCTCGATTAATTATCATCTCGGTAAAGTGAATGTTGTAGCAGACGCGTTAAGTCGGAAGGAAAGGTTAAATGTGTTGTCCGTACCTGAAGAGATATATAAGGAATTTCAGAAATTGGAATTGGAGATTAGAGTTTGCAAGCCTGAGGAAGTAAAAGTGTACAGTATGATTTTCCAACCGGAATTATTAGAGAAAATAAAGAAATGTCAGGAAGATGTAATGTATCAAGATATAAATCGTTTGGTAGGGGAAGAGTTATGCACGCAGAAAGATGACCAAGGTATTCTGAGGTTTTCATCTAGAATTTAGATTCCACCGGTGACAAAGTTAAAGAATGAAATTCTACAGGAGGCACATAATTCAAGGTATTCCATCCATCCAGGAAGTACCAAGATGTATAGAGATTTAAAGAAGAATTATTGGTGGCCAGACATGAAGAGGGAAATTGCGGAATGGGTTAGCAAATGTTATACCTGTCAGAGGGTTAAAGCAGAGCATCATAGACCAAGCGGATTGCTACAGCCATTGGAGATTCCAGAATGGAAGTGGGAACACATTGCCATGGATTTTATAGTTGGATTACCAAGGACAAGGGCTAATCATGATGCCATTTGGGTTATAGTGGATAGACTTACCAAGTCAGCTCATTTTCTGCCTATAAATGAAAGATTTTCGCTCGACAAGTTAGTCCATATGTACCTAAAGGAAATTGTAGTTCGTCATGGAGTTCCAGTGTCTATTGTATCTGATCGAGATCCAAGATTTAATTCAAGATTTTGGAAGAGTTTTCAAGAATGTTTAGGAACAAAATTGAATATGAGTACGGCCTATCACCCGCAGACGGACGGCCAAAGTGAAAGAACGATCCAGACAATCGAGGACATGTTACGTGTTTGTGCTATTGATTTCAAAGGAAGTTGGGACGAGCATTTACCCCTGGTAGAGTTTGCTTATAACAACAGCTATCACGCCAGCATTGGGATGCCACCCTATGAAGCCCTTTATGGACGCAAATGTAGATCTCCAGTATATTGGGACGAAGTAGGAGACCACAAAATACTCGGACCTGAATTGGTGCAGCAGACAAAGGAAGTTGTTAAAATTATCCAGAAGAGATTAATAGCCGCACAAGATCGTCAGAGGAAGTATGCAGATCAGTCAAGGAAAGATATGGAATTTGAAGAAGGAAGCTTGGTATTACTGAAAGTATCACCGTGGAAAGGACTAACGAGGTTTGGAAAGAAAGGAAAGCTGAGTCCAAAATATGTCGGGCCTTTTGAGATCCTAAAGCGTGTTGGAAAATTAGCTTAGGAGTTGTCGTTACCACCGCACATGGAGCACATATACAATGTTTTTCACGTATCGATGCTCAAGAAATATAATCCAGACTCCAGGCATGTAATAGAATATGAGCCAATAGAGCTTCAGGCGGATTTGTCTTATGTAGAGAGTCCGATAGAGATTCTAGAGGAGAGAGAGAAAGTATTGAGAAATAAAGTGGTAAAGTTAGTAAGAGTATTATGGAAAAACCCAAAGGTTGAAGAGTCAACCTGGGAATTAGAAAGTGATATGAGAAAAAAGTACCCTCATTTGTTTTCTTAGGAGATTCTGAGGACAGAATCCTTTTAAGGGGGGAAGGATGTAATATCTGGGATATACCGTGTAATTATTTTTGCTAATTAAATAATTATTATGTGTGTTCAGTATCTATTCTGTGAATTAACTGTTAAGTGTTATTTGTATTTGAATATTCAAAAATAGTATTAATTGAGTATTTCAATTTTTATATGTCCAAAATAAAATATAGATAATTGTCATATCTTCCTAACTATTTTTATGTTGATTTATGAATTTATATGAATCATATGAAATTTCTAAAATCTTTTTCCGAGTATTTAAAATCTAATTTATAAAACGGGAACCAACCGACGTCAACCGTTGTTACGTTTTTGGAACCCGAAACTCTTCCGAGAACTCCTTCCTAACCTAATTGTAATATTTCGAGCATTTTCCATGTTTCAACTTTTTCGATCTGGCGTACGGTTTGTCCTGCGCGGGTCCCGACGTAATATTTTTGATACAGTATTCGTTTCGGTAAATCAATAAAAACCCGTATTTTTGATAAACGGGAGCTTTTTATTAAACTATCACAATTATCACTTCGTAATACGTGTAACCCGGCGCTGAGACCAAGACCGCAGTACAAATTGTACTGATTTGGATAATTATCTCGAAAACCGATACCGTTTGGATCAATTTTTACAAATAAACGTACCATTTTATATCCGGAATGATCCAACGGGATACTAATTTTTCGTAAATATAAATAGCCTTTTACCGTATTTTATTTCGTATCAAAATCATTTGCAGACAGATAAATATATAATTTTACAAAGAAAAATCCTATATTCATAAATTGTTTCAAGAATCAAACCAACTTTTGAAGGTGTTATTGATCTTTGTTTGAAAAGCTCGAGTACTGGATTTGAAGGTCTTGAGAAGCTCTATCAGAATCTGTAATCCATACACCTGCAGAATCAAAGGTTTAATTTCTAAAAATTTATTTATTTTTGAATTATTTTTATGAAAAATATGAATTTTTGTTCGGATGATTGTTTGTATGATTTGATGATTGCATATTGTAGAGCTTGTTTTCCTGATGATTTTGGTATATTATACGTCTGATTTGGAGTTCAATAACTTGTTCAAATTTGAGTTTGATTTTCAAATTTTAAAATTAAGGTTTATAACCCGTATGAATGTTTTCAATTGAAATTTGGGGGGTTTTGATTCAGGGGTTATTAGCTGTTAATTTATTGTGGGTTGTGTTCCTTATTAAATTTGCAATCGATTGATATATAGCTCATTAACAGAGGATGCTTGAATCGAAGGGAGTTGTGTTTTAAAGATTTACGATGTTCGCCGGAAACCGGCGATATTCTTGGCCAATTTCCAGCCAGAACAGGGATGATTAGAATGTTTTGATTACATGAACAAGTTCCTGGTGTTGTGTAGTGTTGATCTGGAGGTGTTGGTGGGGTGAGGACGCCGGGATCGTCTTCTCCGGCCACCCCCGATTTTCCGGTGACTGGAACTGCAAAATTGCAGTTTAGTCCCTGTAGTTTTGAAGATGGTGAAGTTTAGTCCCTGTAGTTTGCAAAGTTTTCAAAAATAAGATTCCTGTTTATAAAATGTTTAAAAATCATATTTCCTATTTATTTTTATTATAAAAAATCATTTTTAATTTCTGAAAATTCTAAAAAAAAATTAGTATTTTAATTCCGAAAATTATTTTTAATTCAAAAATAAATCTGAATTAATTAGTTAATTAATTTCAGTTAATTTTTAATTGATTAATTGGTCAATTAATTCAAAAATTAATTGATTAATTGATTTAATTAATTATTAATTGATTTTAATTAATTATTTAATTAGATTTAATTATTTAAAAATGATTTAAAAATTCCGAAAAATAGTTTCGAGCTTTAAAATATTATTCTAAATTATTTCCAAGGCTCGATAATTATTATAAAATTATTTCGGAGCCAGAATTGGTCAGCCGAACCCTGTTTATTAACCCGAAATTGATCCAACGACCCGTTTTAATTCCGAAAAATGTTTTAAAAATCATTTTAAATACCCGAAAGCCTATTTATAAACCGAGACTTCTTTATAAATGATTTGTCATTGATTATGTGATGTATTATGTGTTATATGTGACTTGTTGATTGACTATCGGTTTATACATTCGGTGTTTACTTCATTATTGCATAACTTTCAATCCGTTAATCGGATTTGGGTAAAACGAAGGGTAGATAGAAGTATGTGTTGAATAGAATCCTATGAGTTGATGATTGATAGATGCTTATAATATGTGAGCAGAAGAGGCAAGATGTAGGAAAGGGAAACAGGTAGTTGAGGAGTAAAACAATTGTGATTGGAAGCGAGTGCAGGATAGTAAGCTAATACCAGGCAAGTGTTCTGAACTTTCTCGGGATATTGTAGTATTTGATAGTCTTGTTGACATTGCAAGTGCTTTGAAGCACAGAAACCTAAACCCTGATTTCAGTTATTGTTCTTGAGCCATGAACCATATTCTTTCTAAGCAATTGATTATTGTATACCCAAACACGAGCCACAAATCTACGATACTACTCCACAAATACATACAAACAAAATACCAAACACTGAACTGAATTATTTTATACTCAACCCATGGTATCTTATGCTTTGAAAGACCAAATTCTTAAAACCCTGAAACATTGATTCCTTTGTTATCCAATTCTTTCATTACCCAACATCCAAGCCTTGAAAGTACCTTGTTGATCCACACAAGGGTTGAAACCCTTTCATTGTTAAACACTCACTGTTGTTAATGATTCTGATTATTGTTTATTATTGTTTAATTTTGTTATTATGTTAGAATTGGATTGTTTTTATAAAATTGTGGACCAGATTCGTGGTCAGACCATATAATGGTCAAGTTAGGCCAATGTGTGCCTTGGATCCAGTAGTTAGAGCAATGTTGTGTGCTTTGCTCGGGGTTAGTGCGTGACTGATCAGCAGCGTAACCTTGGTTTTAAAATAAAAGTATAGTATCCAATTCTAAATCATAATCAATTGTTCACTTGATATCATAACCATATTCACTTGATGATCATTATTCTCAGTTTTGTCATTGTGACTTGTTGAGCTAGTTAGCTCATTTGTGCGATTTTATTTATACTCTTTCCAGTTAAAAAGGAACCAGTTGGTAGCAAGGATCCCCAGTCCAGTGCGAGAGCTAGGGATTAAGGCTGTTGAAGCTGAGCTAGTAGGCTTCTTTTGGAATAATGTAAATTTGTAAAAGTTTGTAATATGTCTAATACTCAGTTTGAGTTTGAATGGTTGGGATTTAATCGGTATGTAATATATTACTGTGTTTGGCTTGTGTGCATACTTTAACCTGTTGCGATCCGTGGTAGTTGGTAAGTAGGGTCACTGCATATTATTATTACCTTTATTATTGTTATAAGCAGGTTGTAAACAGTGTGTGTGGACCCCAAACTTCTGACCCGGATTTGGAGGGCGCCACAATTTTGGTATCAGAGCTACAGGTTATAAGTCACTGACACAAGCCTAGGTTGACGGAAATGGGTAGAGGGTTAGGATTAGAAGTAAGGAATAGAATGATAGAACGTTGAGAGGTTGATTGTTACGGTATAACCAGTAGTAATATAATTCGCGTCGTGGTTCGAGATTCTTATATTCCGATATAATTTCAGATAGCAGCGATGGCCGACTCTTTTATTCATGTATCAGCTGATCACTCAGAGCCTTCAGTTGGAGTACCAGCATCGGATCCCCATCCTGTTATTCCACCAGTATTGGCTATTCTACCTCCACCGGAGTTGCAGCCCGTACCACTGCAGGCTATTCCACCTCCAGGCATGAGGCCACCTGTTAGAGGACCCCCACCAGCTGATTCAGATTCCACTGGGTATTCAGTTGCGAGTGCCCCCTTTCAGACTACATTGCCCCCAGTTCCTTATTACCGGTATGAGGCCCTTCTATTAGAGCATGATTCCTTGTTGGCTCAGATCAGAGAGTTACAGCATCTCATCAGGACTACAGATGTGGATCGTGGTGTAAGATAGCTTCGAGAGGAGATTCATGTGACACGGAGGGTCCTTGAGGCTAGGCTACATGGAGCTACACTACCTGGCAGAGGCCCTGATGCACTGATGGGCTGGGCTCCTGAGGTGATGGAGGACTTTGAGAGGCTGGCAGGACCAGAGTTTCCTTGGAGTTGAGACAGAAACTCGGAGATGGAGATGCGGAGCAGTGTTGTTGTGATTACATAGTATGTACAGTATTGTGTAGTGTGTATCAGTAGACTTTTGAGTTGTATTTATAGACTAGCGATGCTGACTAGTGAGTAGGTTGTTATACCCTTTTGCTTTTACTTCCGAAGCATTTTTATGCTTGTACTACCTAAAACTTTTGATCTATATATATCAGTACCATTTTCCTTTCCAGAACTGTCATTTAATTATCACACTTGTTTTACTTTACCTTATTTATTACACCAGTTATACCCTGTGATACCCTGTACCCTGTTTTCCATAACTGTTTATATTCTGTAAAGAAGCATGCAATTTACTTAGTTACAACTGTTTTTAAAAAGAGATATTTCTGTTTTACAAAACTTTTCCTTTATGCAAAGATTTGATTCAAAAGCTAAATAAATTGTTTGATTCTTTACAGAAAATGCCTCCCAGAA